>NC_062522.1:7855389-8155389 GCF_022655615.1 Tachysurus fulvidraco
TCCTTGTCTGCCTGCCTGTCTTTCTGTCTGTTTGTTTGTTTAAATACAGATGTGCATACTGTAGGACCAGTTTTGTTTGTTTGTTTGTTTGTTTGTTTGATTGTCTGTGATAACTTCTAGCACATTTAGTTGGTTTTAAATCCCAAAATAGAAACAGGGCAATATTAAAACTCTACATTATGACACTGACCAGACAGTTAACAAGGATAAATCACTGAACAATATAAATGAATTAAAATTAATGTTGATTTTATTTCTAACCACTAAGCTGCACATTCATGGCCTTCGCTGCATGATTGCTTTGGAGACTTCTTTATTTATTTATTTATTTATTTATTTATTTATTTATTTATTTATTTATTTATTTATTATTTTGTGGGGTTTCAGTCCCAATACAAATCTCTATTCTCCAGCCAGAATAAAAAAACGAATAGTGGTATTGAGATATCTATTCAATCTAAATGCTTTATTCAATCACATTCCTAATCCATACATAAAGCTTCTCATCTATGACTCTCTGTTCTGATTCTACATATATTCTAATCACACACACACACCTTTATAATGTCACTGGTTTGTATTCCAGGGCCATGAGTTATCCTGAAATTTCATTCACTGATATATTCATATAATATACCTTACACCTTCTTTCATATGCTCACTTATGCACACATAAAGCTTGTGCCGGATCTTTATGACAGATTTATCTCACGAAATGTGACAAACCAGTTTTTGGGTTTTTTTTCTCTTTATTGAATAATGCAGTGCCAGTATTAAATCCTGGACCATATTTGTTCATACTATTTGCTATATAAACAAATCAACCACAGACATACACTATCATGAATTTCTTATATGGTAACCAAACAATCATTTATGTTTGCTGTGTGTATTTGTCCAAATGCTAATAAACTAGATATTGTCTCAACATGAACTATATTCATTGATATTGACTGAATGCATCTAGTATTCCCATAGCTGCTGTCAGCTTAGTTACTGTAAAACATGCTGTGTGAAACAATTACATAAATTATATTTTAAGAAAGACACTATTAGTGTTGTGTAATGCGTTATATCACAAGATCTCAATGATATGACATATCATCATCATCATCATCATCATCATCATCATCATCATCATTACCATCATCATCACCTCTGGTCACTATCAGTGCATACACTGCCAACAAAATATTTCTCCAGGCATTTTCATCATGCTCCAGTCATTCCAGATCTGAATTAATTTCATGAGCTGATATTGAAGGGAATCAGATGTACAGTAGGTAGGTTTAATCTTGGACAGTTAGACTTGCTATGCTGCCGATCTGCTTCTGCTGTTGTGCAGGTACAGAGAACAGCTATTAAAACTGAACAAACTCAGAGATATCAGAAATATGCTGTTTTAAATTAAAGGATGACAAAAACCAGCACTGCAAAGTAAAATTTCTTGCTATGTAAAGAGAAGTGTGGCAAATATGCTGCAGCACCTCATGGCCAAAGGTAGAGTCTTATGGCCAAAATAACATTTGCTCCTAGCTAACTTTAACATATCTGCCTCCAGGTCACCACACCATACCTCCTGGATCAGCCTATTGTCATTTCGGGTTCCAGATAAGGTTTTGCCTTACTACTGTATATTGGATAGTTTGCTGAGGGTGTGACCAATCCACCTCCAGCACCTTTGGAGACTCTCTTACTCTACCGAGAACTCTGGTAACAGGATTTGATTGATGATAAAAGGATCCTTCTGAGGCAGCTGTTGATGAAGGTTTGATGAAGGATAGTCCCTCGTATTTCAGCTCCATAGAGTAGCACAAGTCTTTACAATGGTGTTGAAGATCCTGATCTTAAAGTTGACAGTAATAATAAGGGATATGGTGTGGCTGAATTCGGGGCTTTTTAAATTAGCTCCTGATTTTTTGCAAAATATACATATGAGAAGACTCCCTAACATGAATCTACTTTTTTAAATTGTATAACCGGTGATGAGTTATTAAAGATTTATTTCCAGAATCCATTGTCAGACAGATTTAAAAAAGCTTAGTTATCCCAATGATTTGCATACATTTTGTTTCAATTCAACTGTGACCTACAGTACTGAGTTCCCGTTGTGTTTCCTCAGAATACCAAATCTTAATAATGACATATTAAGCATGATGTGAGTCAAACTATTGCACACACTTAAAAGCCTATAAGCAGCTGTGTAATCTCTATATTTTGTAAGAGATTCAATTCATTAATGACCTGCTGAGTCTGACCTGCTCAGAATACCAAACATATTAACCTGAATAGGACATAGGACTTTATATGTTTTGTTTCTACTCCTGAAAAAAAAAAAGACTAAAAATGAGTAAATAAGTCATTTTGTGTGATTTATTATACTGCTACTGCTTGTAACAAACAATGCTATCTCCTTAAAAAATAAATAAATACAGTAAAATTCTTTCAGAAGATGCTAGAAGCATTCTCGTTGTACTATTCAAAAACTGATGACACTGTACACTCTTCCTGTTAACTCCCCCAGTTTAATTTCATCCTCAAGATTTTAATATATCTGTTGAACTAGGAGAACCGCACAGCCTGCTGAAACTGGCATGTTCCAGGAACCATCTGGAACCATTCAGTGAAACATCCCCTTGCGGTACGGTGCATTATCATGCTGGATGTGTCCATCCAAGCGTGGATAAACTGTAGCCACAAAAGGATAAACTTGCTCCGCTGTGAGGTCCAGACGAGCCATGCTGTTCAGATGTTCTTCAGTGTATATGGGACGCCTTAATGAGTGCCAGGAAAACATTCTTCACACCAAACACCAATATACTGGGCCTGAATTACTGCAGTGTTGACACCAAACAGGATGGCTGGGTGGCTTCTCAAACCAAATTCTCCTGACAATCCTTTCACCAGCATTGTTTGTTGTCACATTGGAATTAAAATGGATACAGTGTTGGGTGTAGGTTTGGTTTGGGGAAGGGTCGAAGTGTGAACGGAATATATATATATCTTTTTTTTCAATCAGCTTTATATGTACACATTATTACATAATTTTTCTAGCCTTCCCTTCATCCATCCATCCATCTAACTGTGTAATCTTTTTTGTCCAAAGAATATCCATTAAAGATCTTCTGTTATGGTGGTACAAGTGGAAAAAGTGACATTTTTAAAAAAGCTAATGGACACGTATTGGGGAGCATCCATTTAAGGATGTCCAAACTGGATTTGTAAACAAACTCAAAGCTTCACATCACCTCAGAACGCTCAGTTACCTAACAGCAAGAAGAACAATAGAAGAAGGTGTGACATGGAGAGTGGATTTAGCATTACATCTTATTATCATACCTCTTTCATAGTAGGTGATTTTTCTTTTACCCTCCCTCTTTGACTAACAATGCAAAACTATCTGATGAACAGTCAGCTTTAAGATTCTCTTTATCTTAAAGCTACAGTACCTGTGATATGATGTCCTAGTAAGACAGCATTAATCCTCCTGCAAGGCTATAGATAGGAGATACCAAAGTGTGCAACAGAGGGAGTCTTTTAGTATTTAGACTTTTCATATTGGTAGACAAATTCCCAGTCAGTTCAGAACAATAAATACTGTTATTTATTAATATAAATATAAAGCTATCGCTTTCACACTACACACTGCTCTCTCCCACCTGGAAAATAAGAACACCTATGTGAGAATGCTGTTTGTGGACTACAGCTCAGCATTTAACACAATAGTGCCTGCCACACTTGTTGCGAAGCTCCAGACTCTGGGACAAAACAGATCTCTGTGCAACTGGATTCTGGACTTCCTGACAGGCAGGAGTAAGGTGGTGAGAATGGGCAGCAATACTTCATCCCCGCTGATCCTCAACACCGGTGCTCCTCTGGGCTGTGTCCTCAGCCCACTCCTGTATTCCCTGTATACACACGACTGTACAGCCACACACAGCTCCAACGTCATCGTCAAATTCGCCGATGATACAACAGTGATAGGCCTGATCACCGACAACGATGAGACGGCCTACAGAGAAGAGGTGAGCACCCTGACTAAATGGTGTCAGAAGAACCACCTCTCACTAAACATTGACAAGACCAAGGAGCTGGTGGTAGATTTCAGGAGACAGAGGAGAGAACACAGACCCATCACCATCGACAAGACACCTGTGGAGCGGGTGAGCAGCTTTAAGTTTCTGGGTGTTAACATCAGTGAGGATCTCACCTGGTCCACACACACTGACGCAGGGCTGAAGAAGGCACACCAACGCCTATTCTTCCTGAGACGGCTGAGGAAGTTTCGAATGAGCCCCAGCATCCTCAGAACATTTTACACCTGCACTATAGAGAGCATCCTGACGGGCTGCATCACTGCCTGGTTTGGAAACAGCACCGCTGGCAACCGTAAAGCTCTGAAAAGGGTCGTGCGACCTGCCAGCCACATTGTTGGAGGTGAGCGTCCCTCCCTCCAGGACATCTACACCAGGCGGTGTATAAGAAAAGCTCGGAGGATCACTAATGACTCCAGCCACCCGTCCCACAGACTGCTATCTCTGCTCCCCTCAGGAAGACGTCTCCGCAGCATCCGATCCCGCACTAGTCGACCGAGAGATAGCTTTTTCCCTCAGGCCATCAGACTAATTAACAGCCATAACTAACACAGCATACAGCATACTTCCACAATATGGTATGCTAAACACTGCACTCAAACTTCAACAGTTCAACACTGGACTATACACACACACACACACACACACACACACACACACACACTGCATCAATACCTACTGGACTATACACACACACTGCATTTAATTTAAAATAACAATCTATCTGACAATAAGCTATCAGTACCACAGGACATTTCTGTAGCTGTACAGTCTGTTGCACCTTACATGTTACATATACATTACATGTATATAATTCTTATACTTATAAATTGTTCTATTTATGTTTCTTAACTACTGTATGTAAATAGTTTTGCAATTTCTGGAGCTCGCTCCCAAGAATTTCACTCACCATGGCACATGTGCTGTGGTGATGTGACAATAAAGGTGACTTGACTTGACTTGAATTATGTTTTAGTTCCCCAAACCATCAACCTCAATCAATGACGACACCAGAAACTACCGTACAGTTATAGATTATACATTTATATATAGATTATACAGATTATACATATATATAAATTTACATTATATGGATATGAATGGATTAACTCGTAAATATATTGTAGGAGCGTTTATACACGTGTAAACATATTTTCAAGTAAAGGCTACGCCCAGGTCTTGGTTGCTTTAAATATAAAATTCACAAATAAAGCTTACTTATTATTACATTGCATTACATTAATATTCTAAAGCTTATAAACATGCTATCAGTTTAACACTATGTAACAAATAAGAGTTTATTTCTATTATTTTACTATTACTAGAATTCACTTGTGAAGTATTTATACTGATAATGTGTTATTGGAAAAACGGATCTAAAAGACGTCAACGCTGATCACATTTTACATAACATTAACAATTCATTAAAAGGAATTAACAGCTAAAACAAAACACATTAGGAATAACCAAAAAAACACCCATTCAACCATCTATCCGCATCTATCCTCTTTTACTGTCCATCTTCGTTTCTCTAGCCTATGTCTGGATCTATCTGCCTTTCAATCTCTCCATCTGTTTAGTTCTCTATTATAGGTTAGTCTTTATTTATTACAATGACAAGTTTTTAAGTGACACTCATTGGCTGCACATTATGTAGAAGTCCAATTCTATTTGGACTTTTGTCGATTTTACTGGAACAAATTTGTGAACTTTTCAGAACGTTCTTATTTGTTGCACAGATGAGCAAAACTAAAGTAAATGTCAGACTAACTCATCTAGCACACTTATATAAGTAGCTTTCTATGCTAAGAATGACATGTTGAGGAAAGTTTTTAAACATTCAGTGCAAGAAAGATGGTCTGAAACACTTCAGATGCTCTTAGCTTTGGGGGATGTTCAGAGAGGAAATTACTCCTACGAGCAGAAGTCACGAAACAGAATTAATGCAGAGAAAAAGAAAAACTTGTTCTTGTTTGGAAATCATTAAGAAATACTTTACTAAGCTCTACAGATTCATATTGCAGTTAGATATTTGTCACATGTTGAAAGCAACTCAAGACCCATGCGCAGGATTAAAACCATGCGTGAGGCTAGCCCCTTTTTAGGGGTGCTTCAGCACCCCTAAAACTTGAAGCAAACGACATATCACTCACTCTCACTCACTCATATTCTACCGCTTATCCGAACTACCTCGGGTCACGGGGAGCCTGTGCCTATCTCAGGCGTCATCAGGCATCAAGGCAGGATACACCCTGGACGGAGTGCCAACCCATCGCAGGGCACACACACACTCTCATTCACTCACACACTCACACACTACGGACAATTTTCCAGAGATGCCAATCAACCTACCATGCATGTCTTTGGACCGGGGGAGGAAACCGGAGTACCCGGAGGAAACCCCCGAGGCATGGGGAGAACATGCAAACTCCACACACACAAGGCGGAGGTGGGAATCGAACCCCCAGCCTTGGAGGTGTGAGGCAAATGTGCTAACCACTAAGCCACCGTGCCCCCATGACATATCACTGTATATGTCAATGACATTAAAGTTGAATCTAATCTAACCAATCTGATGACTGTCGATACAAAAGAAGGCACATGGAGTTAGCGGTCAGGAAAACCAGCTGAGTGAAGAAGGTTTTGTGTTTGTTACAGGGGGCTATCTGTGTGAACTCTCACAATTAAACTGGTGTTCTGAAAAGGTCTCAAAAAAAAAAAAAAAAAAAATCTGGATTTTGGAGTTAGTTGAATCAATCTCTGCCCTGGCCACCTGCTCTTCCGGCTCTGCCCTGGCCACCTGCTCTTCCCGCTCTGCCCTGGCCACCTGCTCTTCCCGCTCTGCCCTGGCCACCTGCTCTTCCGGCTCCGCCCTGGCCACCTGCTCTTCCGGCTCCGCCCTGGCCACCTGCTCTTCCGGCTCCACCCTGGCCTCCTGCTCTTCTGGCTCCTCCCTGTCTACCTACTCTTCCGGCTCCGCCCTGGCCACCTGCTCGCCCGCCTCCGCCACAACACGAACACATCCGCCCTCTCACCCTTGTGGCATCTTCGCTCCACCCTCCTGGACTAGTTTTCTGTGGTCTTGGGAGCGTCTGGAAGCCACTCGTTTATCCTTAATAAAACTTTAAGGATAATTAACAACAGGTGATTGTGTGAGTGAATGAGTGTGTGTGTGTGTGTGTGTGCCATGCGATGGGTTGACACTCCGTCCAGGGTGTATCCTGCCTTGATGCCCGATGACACCTGAGATAGGCACAGGCTCCCTGTGACCTGAGAACAGTTCGGATAAGTGGTAGAAAATGAATGAATGAATGATATGACACATGACCTAAACACATAAACACATGACCTAAACACAAAAACACATGACCTAAACACATAACTAACAAGGAATTTCAATTTACCCCACCAGCAACCCCCACTGGTGGTATGGCAATGGATTATCCCAGTAGTTTCTTACAAAAGTGCTTTATTTATTATTGATTCAGTGGATGAAGGTGACAATTTAACAGATAATCCTGAAGACAGACAACTTTGATCTGGAATTAAAAACAAATAAGAAGAAATGCAAAAAATGTTCCTGGAATATATTTAATGAGTTAACCAGATGATTCTCCCAGGATGTAAATGAAGCAGATGACAGCATCTCGCCTACCTCCATGCTGTTTATTAAAACAAGCGTCAAGTGCAGTGAACACTAACTGTATGATGTCAGATGTCAGACCAGTAAGGTTCTATCTATCTATCTATCTATCTATCTATCTATCTATCTATCTATCTATCTATCTATCTATCTATCTATCTATCTATCTATCTATCTACTGTACCTATATGTCTGTCTGTCTGTCTATCCTATCTATATATCTGTCTGTCTGTCTGTCTGTCTGTCTGTCTGTCTATCCTATCTATATATCTGTCTGTCTGTCTGTCTGTCTCGAAATGCACCCTTGATATAAGAAAAATATTACAACAAAATTTTTAAATATCACATCACATATTAGAGTGATGATTAAAAGTTACAAGTCTAATTTTGTAAATAATAAAAAAAATTAAAACACTTTTTTATTACTCATACCCATATCATGCTATAACGATGAAACGGAAACTATGTAATTAATCGTTAATGAAACCCGATTATCAGTAATCTTGTATCCATTCTTTAATAAAAGATTACACATTACAGACAAGACAAAGGATATAAGAAGGACTGAGGTTTACCTCAGATACACAGAGAAAAGAGCTGCCATCTCTCCATGAGGCGTTTCACAGCAGGGCAGTGCGTAATGACTTCTAATCTTCCATATGAGAAAAGTCGTCTCCATTATCTCACCAATGACCTTTCTGTTGTTTTTCTGTGAATTTCTTTCAGTAGATCGACGCTCTGATTCCTGAAAAGTTTCTTATGAGATGAGATGTGGCTTATTACTCATCTCTTTTTTTCTAAAGTTTCTCCAGTTTCTCTAATTGGGAATAGTGGCTCATAGTTGATGTCAGACTTTCTGGGCTTTTTTCCTGCCTACAGGATGAGCCTTTTCATTTGTCATCTTTGTTTTCAAACATTTCACCTCCAGATCTGGACAAGAAAGCTGACTGCCTCTTAATTGTGCTTGATAATTGCCTGTCTTACTTGATCCTTTCTTGGGGTCCGTACCGTCCGTTAAATGACCCTGGCTCTTTGAAGCATGAGTAGTTTTTGATCAGGATGTCTACTATATTCATAATTTGGATACCTGTTGGGTATGCAGTGTAATAAAAGTGTCTCTAGTCTCAAGGACATTACTTCTGCACTATTTCTAGGTACGTATTTAATTGTGCCATATTTTAGTACATTTTATTCAAAAAATTCAATTAAAACAATTAGACCCTTGAACACAGAACACACCTACAGCTCAGGTACTTCTTCAGTCTTTTGTCAATTTAAGACTGAACTACTGCAACTCACTGCTGGCAGGTCTACCTATGGACGCAATTCGTTATCTGCATACAGTATGATCCAAAATGCGGCTGCATGACTTTGTTTTCAACCTGCCTAAATGTTTATACACCACCCCATTTCTAGTAGCTGCACACATCAGATTCAAAACACTGATGCTTGCCTACAAAGCCAGAAATAGACCAGCTCCATCTTACCTCACTTCTCTCCCTCAGATCCACCAGCACTGCTAGACTGGTCCCAACATCTCTCAGGGTAAGAGGTAAGTATACATCAAGACTCTTATCTGTTCTCGCACCGTGATGATGGTGGAATGAACTTCTCCTAGATGTCCGAACATATGAGACACTGAATATCTTTATATGATGGGTAAAGACGTGTGAGGTCTTTACGTGATGGTCCAGCGGTCAAGGCGATGGGTTCCTAATCAGAAGGTCGAGGTTCAAGCCCACAAGCTGCTGAGACATCTCTGTTGGGTCCTTGAGCAAGGCCCTTAACCACACCTGCTCCAGGGGTGCCACGTGATGGCTAACCCTGCGCTCTGACCCCAGGCTCATAACAGCCTGGGATATGCTAAAACCCTTTTGGGAAGTCGTGGCTTAATGGTTAGAGTGTCTGACTCCTAACCACCTAAGGTTTTGGGTTCGAGACTCTGGCCGGCCACGACTGAGGTGCCCTTGAGCAAGGCCCCGAAACACACACACACACACATGCACACACACACACACACACCCCACCCCTGGGTGTCGCAGCATAAATGGCTGCCCACTGCTCCGGGTGTGTGTTCACGGTGTGTGTGTGTTCACAGCTGTGTGTGTGCACTTTGGATGGGTTAAATGCAGAGAACAAATTCTGAGTATGGGTCACCATAGCCGTATGTCACATCACATCACATCACATCACATCACATCACAAGACCTATCTCTTACTGTAACACTTAAACTAGCACTTATTTTCCTTGTTTGTTTAATGTGTATAAGTTGTATACCAGAGTACAGTATTTTCCGCACTACAAGGCACACCTAAAAGCCTTAAATTTTCTCAAAAATCGGCGGTGCGCCTAATAATCCGGTGCACCTTATGTGTGCGCTGAGTTCCAAAAATCTGTAAAAATGTTGTGCGACTTTGGTAAGTGCCCCGCTTGATTGACTGCCGGACCATTTCCCGCTGACAAAGGGACGTAATACATACACTACGTACGCTGGCAGCGATAAACCAATCAGAGAACATTACGTAATACGTTCAGTACGTACGCTTACCTCCGCCACGCCTCCGGTAGCTATACAACCGGTATGTTGCAAAACAACATTTGTTTCTTCCTAACCATTATGCGCTCCACACTCCAGTACAGTAGGTGTCGGTAAATGCACCTTAAGTTGGTTTGCCATCCGCCAATAAAAATCAGATGTTTACGAGGCACAGTTCAAACTCCAGACTATCAGTTACGTGGTAGTAAATGGGAATAGAGCAGCTATTATTCATTATTATTATTATTATTATTATTATTATTATTAAGAATTCAACATCAATGTAGCTATGGTTCGGAAGTGGAGGAAGCAAGAAAATGTACTGCGCCAAGTTAAGAAGACACAGTAGATGAGGACTTTGATGGATTTGTGGGAGAAGATTGATTAAAAAATAATATGTGTGTGTTGTTAAATAGTAGAATAAAGTTCAACTAAACTCACTGTTTTGCTTCTGTTACCTTTTTTTGTAGACCGTATGTTTTAGCATGCGCCTTATAATACGGTGCGCCTTATGTATGGGTTAAGTACAGAAATAGACCCTATAATTGAGACTGCGCCTTATAATCTGGTGCGGAAAATACTGTGTTAAGTTGATGGTATCCTAAGTCTGTAACTAAGTGAACAAGTGTTAACGTATTCATCAATAGAGACTTTAAAGCACTTTTTATGTCTCATGGAAAAAGGAGTCTGCCAAATGCTGTTAACGTAAATGTAAATGCTAATTACTAAAATTCTTTATTAAAAATCCATCATTTCCAAACTAACTGTGAGTCCAACTGTAAATTTTACACAAAACTCTATTAAAACTTTTTTTTGTAAAGTTTAGAATTTTACTGGTAAACTTTTATCAAACTTTACTAATAGTCAATGGTAGTGATGCCACCACACACGTGCGTTTCTTTATGAATCAAATTTTACTTCGGGAATTTTGGAAAGTGATGAGAATGAGAAGCTCAAACTATTTAAGTACTTTTAGTAAAGCCGCTTAAGTGAAGTTTCTTCGTGAAGCTGGTTGAGGAGATGCCAAGAATATCAAGCTTCAACAGAAATACTGGTACAAAGAGTTTTGATTTGTTTGATGTTTAATTTCATAGTGTTAGAAGACAGCTTTAAAATTACAGTATATGAACTTCTTTGGCTGAGAAATTCTAATATAGCTTTTTTATGCCATGTGGATATTTGAGGTGAAACTCAAATACATCTCAGCTTTAATAGAAGTGACAGTTTTTCAAAGCGAACGGATCCGTCGGACTCTGTCAGACGTCAAACGGAGGAACAGATAATTCTATATGTCTTGATATAACACATTTGAGAAAGGTCTTCCATGTTACAGCTGACAGGAGTTGAATACATTTCCTGTGTATGATAAGAAACGCCGTAGTTGAGCAACAGTCGCCTTTAAAACCGATCTTTTTTTGAATGTAGAGCTGAGCACTTAGAGATTGCATTTAGAGATGCAGGTAATAGAAGCTGTCATGTAAAGATGCGGTGGTGTTAGCAGTCGTGACCTTTTTGGTTTTTTAAAATCTAAACAAAATGGAAACGATACATGAGACACAAATAATCAAGGCAGGATTTTCATTCATTTTTGATCAATCAAATGGTGATACCATCCTAAAGTGTTTCCCAATAGCAGCACATCTTGGGGTTTTTACACCTGGACACTTCATGCGTTTTCTGTGATCAGATAGGTATCCGATCGTAAAAAGACCAGGTCTAAATGCCCTCCGAAACGGTTTCGAGATGGATATAAATTCGATCGTTCAAACCACTTCAGGAGGTGGTCTGAGACGCATTTCAGATGAAACTGGACAGGTGTAAATGAATGTGGTTGTTCAAGCCACATACGTCAGCACTATACTCCTCTCAAACGGAAGTACGTCACTCGCAGGTGACTCACGAGTCGTGCATCGCGTCAGAAACAAATATGTTTTCCCACCAGTGCTGGCTCTGGTTTTTCACCCAGGTGTCTTGTTGGGTCTTAAAATGCACTGCTGCGGCCAGTGAAAATGCAGCAAACAGTAAATGATGTTTTTTTTCTAGCAACTGCATACACCGAAGTGTGTTCCATTTCAATTACCCCGGAAATGAGGTAAAATATATTTGCATTTTGGGCGGGAGTAGAAAGATCGGATTCATATCCGATTCGCCAAGACGCAGTTATGTGGCCTGATGTAAATGGAACAGTTTTAACAAATCAGATAGCTATCGGATCAGAGACAACACATGAAGTGACCAGGTGTAAAAAGGCCCTTAAAGTGTCTTATTCCTCATATGTACTACAAAAACAAAACAAAAACTTTTTTATTAATTAACAAAATGATTCCTATCGTTTTTTCCTATTCTCTTAAAGTTTATTTAATTTTTTGAGACATTTGTGAACCAAGTTAGATCCTATTATCACTTACTTGTAATAATTATGTTGCTCTCTTTTGAAGTTATTTTGTATAATTTATTTTATGATTTATTTGAATTATGCATCACTATTTAATAAGTGATTGGAGAGCTTGTTAACCACAAAATCCAGCACTGGCTATCACCGGCGTTAAGCTACCCAACCTGGAAACTGTTTATGCTAGCTGACAACACACAAACACTACCTGCATCAATAAAGACTCCTCCAACCCAGGACATAGGATATCTGTCCTTTTACTGTTGGAAAGAACAGAGCCATCAAGTCGCACACAAAAGACTGAAGTGCAGCTTCTTCTCCAAAGCTATAGCTGTCATCACACCTACTGTTATATCTTTCCTCAGCCCTTTTACTGATCTTTGCTCACTACAGTACACATCATGTACAATACAGTTCACACTGTCACTTTATACAATGTGCAGCATTCCGCTAAAGGCTTTAATAATGTGTAATACATTCAACTTAATATATATTTCAATAAACAAGAGAATACATTCACGTGCATTGTTAAAAATATTTTACATTGCATTCTTTATTTTATAATTCTTAATTCACTTCCTTTCGTAAGTGTTATGTGTAAATGTCCTTGTTGCGTTGTGAGAGCCGCCACACTAAATTTCACTGTATAGTATAATAAATTCAATATAAAATCTCTCTCTAACAGTTCAATATTCATGGTCTGGAATGCTATATCCAAACATTTGGTCACTCCTGCTAGTAAAAAACATCGGTTTTTATAGTGCAAGGAGTTAAGATCTTGGTCTATGGACGATGTGAAACATGTCTTGTTCTCAGATGAGACCACCGTTACAAAATCCCCAAAGAAGCTTACCACCCAGACCAGGGGTGGCCAACCCGTGACTCTTTGCCCCGGTTTCATTGCCCTCTTACGTTCATATCAAAGTTTGTATTTGTGTCTTTTTAATATGTGTGTTCGCTCGGCTTGAGTTCAATACGGTATTTTCGTCAAACGCGCTTGTGAGTGGGATGAAAATACCTCAAAGTTTCCCAGTAGGAGCGAAATCATTTGAGAAAACAATTTGTGTCAAGTTCGCTCCCAAAATGGCATGAAAAAAAATAGGTGATGTTCATTTGTGCCCATGTGTATGATGTGGCTCTTTGTGGTAACACCCCTGACACAGACTATTGAAGCATGGGGTGGAACTGTGATGGTTTGGGCTGCAATATAATACTTTTATACTTTTTATGCTAGATGGTTGCGTTACTGCCATGGACTACCCGAACCTTTACCCGCACTTTAGGGTGTTTAGGGGGGCCGATTAAGAAAAAGTTCTCCTTTACCAGCATCACATGGTGACCTGACCACTGCAAAATAAATGGCTCAAAATCCCTCTGGCCACTGTGCTGGACTTGTATCTGTAATCCCCATGATGGATTGATACTGTGTTGGCTGCAAAGTTTTCAATTTCATTGTCCAACTCCTATATAAGCAGTAAATCTGGTAGTGACATAACAGATATCAAGTAGAATTTTTATTACATATTAAATGAAGCTCTAATGCAGATTTTATTCTTCTATACACGATGGATACCTTTCAAAAGGGATCATATACAGTACCTATTAGATGAATACCCTCTTATATATGATGCATGCTTCTGTGATTATCTAGTACAGTACCTTTGTTTTAGTATCTAATACATGATCGCTGTAATGAAGTGTTACCTCGCAGCAACGGCTGATTTAAATGAAAAACACATTCTGAAATCAGTTATACTTTATGCTTCATTTGTTTCGCACGGCAGGGAATTAGCATGGGTTCATACAGATTGACTATCATTTAATTTTTTTTTTCTTGTTCTCTGAAAAATACACCAGCAGTGATCAATAATTACCTGCAAATCTCCGTTCTCTATTTGTATGTGCGATATGGCCTCTTTTCATTGGGGTTTGATTACAGTGCTTGAAGACACAGTAGTAGCACATTAACAACCACTCATCCTCCTCAACCACCCCATCACCCATTCAAATCAGTGGAATATGAAAGCTGTCTCTCATGTTCATTTTCTTTCACTGTGGGTGTATTTCAATATATTTGCTAAAAGGAAGCTGTTAGAGTATTATTAATTTAGTGATATGATGGAAATGATTACAGACCCATTTTAAACATGAGTTTCCTCAGGCAGAAGATGGGAAATAGAAATAATCTGTCCAGTCCAAGTGAATAATTTTACTCTATATTTAATACTCCATTTCTTTTAACAACATGGAGTCATCTTTTCTATGTCATATAATATTCTTGTATTGTACTACTAGTTTTACTTTTTTTTAATGATGTATAAATTAATTAAAATACTGAGATGACTATACCTGGTTAATATGATCTTGCTGTCATGGTGTTGCTTTTCAGATCACATAATCCATTCATTCATTGTCTACCACTTATCCGAACTTCTCGGGTCACGGGGAGCCTGTGCCTATCTCAGGCGTCATCGGGCATCAAGGCAGGATACACCCTGGATGAAGTGCCAACCCAACGCAGGGCACACACACACTCTCATTCACTCACACACTCACACACTACGGACAATTTTCCAGAGATGCCAATCAACCTACCATGCATGTCTTTGGACCGGGGGAGGAAACCCGAGTACCCGGAGGAAACCCCCGTGGCACTGGGAGAACATGCAAACTCCACACACACAAGGCGGAGGCGGGAATCGAACCCCGACCCTGGAGGTGTGAGACGAACATGCTACTGTATCCACAAGGCCACCGTGCCCCCCTCACATAATTCAATTCAATTCAATTCAATTTTATTTGTAGAGCGTTTTCATTGATACACATATACACAAAGAAGCTCTACAGAAATACATAAATTTAAGATATAGTGTTTAAATTTAGACATTTTTCCCAAATGAGTGCGCCAGAGCTGATGACAGCAAGGAAAAACTCCTAGAATCTTACAAACATTACTGCCAAAGATGACTACAACCATTTATTACAAGTTTTCTCACATTCACCGTTAATCTGATTACACACACCTCAGTGTCACATACCTGTCTATATACCAAGCATAATGATTCATGGCTTTTCTGTTAAGATTAAAGCTTCTGGATTCTGGTTTCTGATTTATGTCTCTTGCCTAAGTATCTCAGTTTGCACATTGTCTGACTTCTGCCAGTTTGTTGACTTTGATGCTACATGACATTTTAGATTTAATTGCTATTGTTAAATAATGAATATTAACCTGAAACTGTTACCATTTCCACCGCTTCATACCTACATTGACACTTCTATTGGTTGTCTACGCGAGGTAAAATCACGAATACGTTACTGTATATTTACCCAACATTTTTTGATGTGCTTTCATAGACCAAACTATAAACAACAAGAACAAAAAAAACCTTAATTATCACACTATTAGCAATATTTCACCATCTGCTAGAAATCAAATGAACTTCTTAATCACAATTTCTCTTCATTCTTCTAATTTCCAATAACAGCGCATGATGGGATAACGTTATTCCTGTGTTATTAAGACAAGTAACTCTAGAGCCTTTTGATCTTAAGCATGGACTCGAGACGAGTAACCAGTTTATTCATGACCGATGGAAATAAAAGTACAATACCTGTCAGGATTATGCCTCGACATGCTCTGCTGGGACGCTAAGGGGCGTTTCGGCAGTGTGCATTTGTTTCATGTTCGAACCTGACACTAGCCTTAATGCACATTGTCTTAAATTGTTTTCCCTATATATCCCTGCTACGTTGTGTTTTGTGCGGAATCTTCACCTTCGAGTTAGTTTTTGTCTTGTTCTTGTTTTCTGTTTGGTGCCTTCAGTCTGTCTATTCATGTAGTTGTGTGTTTAGGTCTCATGTCTAGTCTTGTTATGATTCCGGTCAGTTTTTTCCAGCATTTCCTGCCTTTGTTACCAATGTTATTTTGTTAGTTTAGAAATCGTGTCCTTTTGCTATCTCGGCATTTGCGCCTGGTTTTTACCCAGAGACGCACACCGTCACTGACAATACCATTCACAATTTACAAATAAAACAAGCTATAAAAAAAGCATAAACTGAAGAAATGTTTAGAATTGCAGTCTACTTTTAAATGTACCTAAAACTGCACTGCAACAAATCACAAAAAGTTAAGGCAAATATGTAGAATACAAATGTTAAAATGTCAAAAGAAGTTTAATGTTAAAATTTTACATCCGATTAAGACACGGACTGCTCTAGTCGACGATATCACATCTTCATCTGTAGAATACATTGAATGCATGTCAATTGCTTCTTACATAATAGTACTATTACTATTAGTATGCTACACAGAGTCAAAGGGAGCCTTGAGGACTCAGGGAACCCCTAGACAGGGCTCCCAGGGCACAGTCACACACAATTACACAACCATTCACACACTACAGACAATTTAGTGAGGGGAGGCTGGAGTAGCAGGGGAACCCTTGAAGTAAGGTGAGATCAGTGTTATATGAAGTAAAAGTACAAGTATAGTACTAGAAAAAGACTTTGGTAGAAGTGAAAGTTACCTTTTAGAATATTACTCAAGTAAAAGTCTTAAAGTATCTGATATTTACTGTACTTACTTATCAAAAGTCATTTTCTGATATTTAATGTACTTAAGTATTTTGAAGTAAAAGTAAAAAGTAAAATTTCAGTGATTTTCGGTAGGCATAAGAGCAGGGGCGGTTCTAGGGTTTCATCTATAGAGGGTTTTAGCCCTCAGTGAGAATTTAAAACAAGAAGAGTTTTATATTTTATATTATATATGACTACATAGTAAGCCAAATGTTATGCTATTATTAAATGGCAAAAGTGGACACCAAAATGCATGATGTAATGATGTCAGTCTTGTATCAGATCAGTTCATGTATGTGTGCATTCTCTACAAACAGTGTCCAATCAATGCAGTCATTAATAAAAAAAAATATTCACAAGACAAAGACCAAATCAATAAATGTTATTTTTATTTAGTATTGAATGGATTGTTTGAATTAATATTTTGTTTGTGCTACAACTCTATAGTGAAATAGTGAAATTTCACCGCTTTTGTTTGCCGTATTTGCGGCTTTCCGCCGATTAACGTTATAGATAAATGCATCCAGCTCTGACTGCGCGTGCATGCTGCGCGTACCTGTGCTTCTCCGTAGCGCGTGCTGAGCTGCGTAATAAACCTCCCTTATTGCAGTCGCAAACATTTCTGCTGATTTTATTTTGTAGTAACGAGTAACGAAGATGCTTAGTGGAAATATAACTGGGTAAAAGTATACATTTTATCTAGGAAATGTAGTGGAGTAAAAGTGAAAGTTGAGATAAATTTAAATAGCGAAGTAAAGTACAGATACGTGAAATTTCTACTTAAGTACAGTAACGAAGTATTTGTACTCCGTTACATTACAACACTGGGTGAGATCATGCAACACACACGGCGGAGGATAGAACTGATCCCACAACCACGATTATACCAGGCAATAAAATCAATGCAAATAAAATGACTAATATTTGCTTATTAGTAATAAGAATTGCTTTTAGATAATCAGTGTTCATGTGATCTTTAAATCTTTAAAATCTTTAATTATGTCCACTTGTTTCTTATAAAATGTTTTGTTCCTCACACTTGTTTTTATATCTCACCTTTCAGTCTCAGTTCCTCATCAGGAGGTAAACACTCATATTTCTAAGCAGTTGTTATTTTTGTCTTTGTCTTCCTGTCTTTTTGATCCTATCTTGTTTTCATAATCCTGTTATTGACCTGTCAATCTTTGTCTGAATATCCCCCTTTTTTTTTGCCTGATGTTTTGGTTTTTACGCTGTGCCTATTTTGCCTTGCCTATTTCTGTGATTTTTCACATACTTTACGTATATATATATATATATATATATATATATATATATATATATATATATATATATATATATATATATATATATATTATTAAACCCTACGTTTGCATCCAACCCTTTGAGTCTGCCACATGACATTGAGGATAAACTAATGATGTTCTGATGATTGTATGCGCTTCACCCATTACCTTGACTACTACGAAATGGATGCTGATTATTTACAAATAAATACATAGCTACTATTTGCCATTTATTAAAGCTAATGCATGTCCTTTTGTTGTGATATGCACACTAAGTCTCGTTGTGAAGAGGACAAAATAAGAAAAGCAATAACAGCGTTTGATTATATGACATCGAAAAGAGGGCGTGTTGTATACGGCGCATAGACATAGAAAGTCTGGAGAATCTGAACATTGATAATCTTGTATTAGGCATGTGTATAAAGGAGATCTTGTTTGGTAGACCTCAGATACATAGAATAGGAGATGAAATGATAAGTACATTGGCCTACTTCACTTAGCTTCCCTATTCTTAGATGCACTGCTGTTACTGTGTCTAGCACCACCTTCTCTTTGCAGTTTATTAACACTCACAGAACTGCAATACTCTCATTGCCTACTATTCAACATTATTAGATTTGATTAAAAATCCTTATATTTTCAGTCTTGACCTTTTATTTTATAGACGGACTCTATAAGGACTAGCACTGTTACATGTGGATAAATATGTGTGATCTGAGGCATCCAGGCCCAGTTACATTAATACATTAAGGTTTTTATTATTATTATTATTATTATTATTATTATTATTATTATTATTATTATTATTATTATTATTGGAATTTTTAATAATCAGAAACTGGAGTAACATCTAGAAGGTAGTGAACTGCAGTTACCAGATTCGGCACCGTAGTACAGTGGATTAACCTGGGACTTGAAATATACTATTACTTAAGGGATCGAATTCAGTATCATGAACCATCCAATCATATAAATATAGTTCATTCATTCATTCATTTTCTACCGCTTATCCAAACTTCTCGGGTCACGGGGAGCCTGAGCCTATCTCAGGCGTCATCGGGCATCTCCCCGTGCCTCGGGGGTTTCCTCCGGGTACTCCGGTTTCCTCCCCCGGTCCAAAGACATGCATGGTAGGTTGATTGGCATCTCTAGAAAATTGTCCGTTGTGTGTGAGTGAATGAGAGTGTGTTTGTGTCCTGTGATGGGTTGGCACTCCGTCCAGGGTGTATCCTGCCTTGATGCCCGATGACGCCTGAGATAGGTACATTCTCCCCGTGACCCAAGAATAGTTCGGATAAGCAGTAGAAAATGAATGAATGAATGAATCTACATCTTCTTAAGTTTTGTCCTTGCCTGCATCTCTTTTCCAAAGAACTGACAAGGAGAAAAAAAATTACGATCTAACAATTTGGCATCTAACAGGATGCTGTGAATGCTTTTTTAGCAGGAAACTGAAAGCTCACATAACCCAGAGGTAGGCCATCTGTCCTCCTTCCTTCCCGCTGTGGAACATTTCAAAGCTCTCAGGCCATATATTAAAAACCTGTGAAAACCTGTAACAAGTGAAGAAAAGTTGATTAAAATAGAGACTGCAAGCAGGTTTTGGGTTGATGTTGTACTGCACACATATTAGTTATTAAGTGCTTAAGTCTATGTTGTACTTACAGTATATCTAAATGAGGGCTACTATTTGAAACTATGTTTATATTCAATGAAACTTTGCGGCCTTTAAATATATGCTGATATTTCCTAGATACATTTGTCGATAAAAAGAAACTAGTTACTTCATAATGTTCATTTGTCCCTAAAGAACAAAGTATTTGTATATTGTATTTTATTTATCCACAATGAACAAGCCTGAGGTGATTGAGGTGCCTGTGGCAAGGAAGAACTCGCTCAGGTGGAAGAGGAAGAAACCTTGAGAAGAACCAGACTCAAAAATGAACCTCATCCTCGTTTGGGTGACACTGGTGGGTGTGATTATAAACTGTTATAAACTCCAGAGAGTGTTATTATGTATAATGTCCTTTTATAGTCATATACGTCCAACAATTGTGTATTGCTAAGATAAGGAATATGATGCAATTACATGATGCAGAAACTGTAAGTGTAGATGTACAGCAGATAATTGTAATTGTAATTGTTGATTGTAAAAAAAAAAAACAAAAAAAAACTGACACTTTTTCATTAACTTTGAACAAATGTTTTAAACTCATGGTATCTTAAGTATGTAACCTTGTCTCGTCACCCGGTGGTATCAGTGCCGGTGATTGATCTTCATGGTCAGCCAGTGACTCATTGTATTGCTGAGGATGGGGTCACCCGGAGACTGTCCGGCCTTCTTTGAACCATTGTTGCATCAGTCAGCTTTATGGTCTGGTCTTTATAAGCGATCATTTGAAGACTCTTGCAGAAAGGTATTAGTGCTGGGAGTTCCTCAGGAGCTCTCGGTTTCACAATTCTAAACTGTTTTAGAAATGACATTATTTACATTTACATTATTTCCTGTCCAGTGCCACCCTTCCCTTCTGACCCTGGTTCCTCTCAAAGTTTCTTCCTAGTATCCGGTTGTTCTTTATGGATAGTGATTTTGTTCCTATACTTCTGTAAAGCTGATTCGAGACAGTGTGAATTGTTAAAAGTGCTATACAAATAAATTGAATTGAATTGAACATTGATTAGGAGGTTGTTGTCCTCAAAGAACATCTCCTCATCTCCTCAGAATCCAACCAGAGCTGGTAGATCTCTAGATGCCTTAGGATCCTCATAGGCTTGGCTCTTCTCACCGAAGGTACGAATATCTTCATGAAGTGGAAAACAACTTGAGTTGTCATACAAAGACAATCTCTAGATGCCTTGTTTTTTTGCTTGCTTGGAAATCTAAGCTCATATATAATTGAACAGTGTTCAAAGCAATCTATGTTTCGTCTCCTCTAAGACTAGACAAGTCCTGACTTCTCATTGCTTATTAATCAAGGAGCCTGGTCAGTGCCTGGGATGCCATTTTTATATTCATAAATATGAGCACTGTGTAGTAAATTTGGAGCTGTATTCAGGAATACATAAAGAATACATGCACAACAGAAATAAATAGTGTAAATACACCTCAATGTAAGACGAGGATAAATATACAATAAATGTACACAACAGAACAGTATTCTTCTTGAAAGGCAATTTATCTTTAAAAAACATTTTGAAGCTAAAAACCGACTACATCAACTATTTCTTTATACACTCAGCTCCCAGGGGTTCACTAGGATTGCACACATTTACCATGTTGGTACCATGAGCATTTGTACAAATGGCTGTATGCAAATTTAAACATTTTGGGACCACACAGATACTGCATTGTTCAGAAAAGAAAAGACACAAATTAACTCCCAGGGATGAACAAAGTTTGGTGGAACACTAAGGTTTGAAGGAGTAGGAGGCATCAGGGACAAAATGTGTAAATCCATCATTAGAAATATCCACATGGCTTGAAAAGGTGTGGTGCAAGGGATTAGGCATGTGATTACTAGGATTTAGGAGAGAAGTGTGTCTTCTTGTTGAATCAAACTAAATGTGTGTTTTTTTTTTTTTTGTTTTGTTTTTTTTTTTCATGTTTGAGCAGCACTATGTACTGTATGTTGTTAAAAAAACCAAAGGGTCTTAAAAGTTACTTGGGAAGTGGTGGCCTAATGGCTGGAGAGTTTGACTCCTAACCGCAAGTTGTGGGTTTGAGTCTCGGGTCGGCAATACCACGACTGCGTTGCCCTTGAGCAAGGCACCGAACCCGCCCCAACAGCCCCCCGGGCTGCCCACTGCTCCGGGTGTGTGTGTGTGTGTGTGTGTGTGTGTGTTCACTGCTGTGTGTGTGCACTTTGGATGGGTTAAATAAGACATTTGAATTTGATAATGAATTTGACCCATTAGAAAGATAATATAAAGCTAATATCATAAATGAAAATTAAACTAAATCTGTCCTGTTAGTATCAGTATTAAATGACTAGATACCCTGACACAGAAATGAATGGTAACATGTTTGGAAAGCTGGAACAAAGCACTCATGTTCAAGCCTTTAAAACCCAGAAGCAGGATTCTAACCTAGCCACTGAGGGTTTAACTCTCACTACCAATCCCAAGCCTGGATAAAATAGGAGGGTTGCATCAGGAAGGGCATCCGGCATAAACCTGTACCAAATCAAAATATGCTGCTCTGACCAGACGAGCCGTCTAGAGACGACAACAACATACATATAAATCCTTAAGAGAAAAAAGATTATATTTTGTTGGTGAAATGTGCCATTAAACCTAACACAGACACAAGATAATAATAGCAACATAAATGAATATTATTACAAAGATAAGCGTGTAAACCAACAAATAATAGAAGCAGAACAGATGCAAATTAATCAAAGATGACAGTCCATTAAAGATCATCCATCAACTTGTCATATTTTAATATGGTCTAAGTTTAGTAAGCTAAAACTTTAAACATCTACTAACATGTAGATGTCAAAACAAAAGAAACTGTAGCACTACGTTTCACAATTTAATACCATGGTCTTCGAAAGATATCCGTAAAGACATTTTATTGCATGTCCTGTCCTTCCATTACATATCAAGCCATATTTTGGGGAATTGGTTTTGTATGATAAAGGTGACTACTTTCAGTATGTGCCGTAATGCAGGGCAGGTTGGACATTATGTGGTAGCTGTAACGCTCGTACAAGCGAAGGAATACGGACAGAGAGGCATCGGGGTCGATGGGAGTCGTGGATCAGGAATACGTGCTTTTATTATTTTTTGATTCTATTTGAAATCAAAGAAAGAAATGCAGCTTGTAGGTGAGTTGCGAAGGTGGTTTTGCTTGAAAGTGTAGTGAAGGTGGGGTCGCAAGGTTGTCCCAGGAGCGTGGCTCGGCTCAGCATCGTCTTCTTCACTCAGGCGAATCTGAGGAGACACACGGAGAGAAATATGCATCGTTAAATCTCTCTGAAGCTCAAACTCACCTCCCCTTACTGCTAAACCAGACTGTCTTAGCTCGCCTTCTCTTGGAGTGTGAGGAGTTAAAGGCCACCCCTGATAGGCTCCTCCGGGTCTTTGGGTGGACTTTTGGGTGTGTCCATGTTCAGCATTGAATGTCATGTCACATCTCCAAAGTAATGCTTAATAACTCATACAAAAGTAAACTTAATAACTCATATAAAAATTTTAAGATTTTGCAGTTTGTCTTAAATATTTCTGTTTTTACCTACTAGTGGTCAAAATATATTAATTATAAAGCTTCATTAAAAAAATCAATAAAAATGTTTCTATCTCCAGGACCATGGTGCTATATAGAACAGAGACGGAGCTAAGGACTTAGTAAGTAGTCCTAGATACATAAAGTGCATCTGTGTGACCTGGTGCAAACAGTGCAGGACAAGACAAACAAGACAGAAAAGACAGTGCCGGACAAACAAAAGTGCAGACAAAAAATTACAAGACAATACTACACCAACCAGTGTAGATACTGTACAGTACAGACTAAACGTTTGGACACACCTTCCAAAGGTTTGGACACACCACCTTTTCAACAGGACAATGACCCCAAACACACCTCCAGGCTGTGTAAGGGCTATTTGACCATGAAGGAGAGTGATGGGGTGCTGCACCAGATGACCTGGCCTCCACAGTCACCGGACCTGAACCCAATCGAGATGGTTTGGGGTGAGCTGGACCGCAGAGTGAAGGCAAAAGGGCCAACAAGTGCTAAGCATCTCTGGGAACTCCTTCAAGACTGTTGGAAGACCATTTCAGGTGACGACCTCTTGAAGCTCATCAAGAGAATGCCAAGAGTGTGCAAAGCAGTAATCAAAGCAAAAGGTGGCGACTTTGAAGAACCTAGAATAGGACATATTCTCAGTTGTTTCACACTTTTTTTTTATGTACATATATAATTCCACACGTGTTAATTCATAGTTTTGATGCCTTCAGTGTGAATCTACAATTTTCATAGTCATGAAAATAAAGAAAACTCTTTGAATAAGAAGGTGTGTTAAAACCTTTTGTCTGTACTGTATGTTCAAACAATATTGCGTGTGCAGAAATACTAGAATGAACACAGTGTTATAGCAGCAGTTCCCCGAGATACAACGACTGAATTGTACGTTTTGGTGATAACAAACCTATTTCTATTCTCTGAGATGCCCCAAGTGTGTTTTAATAATCAGCTAAAATTTGAAGGCATTACGTAAGCTTATCCTAACAAAAGTAAAAACATCTCAAATTGACTCAAAAGCATCTCAAAGTGTCCTGACTCATTTTATATCACACCTGCAGCCAGTAACTCGTTCGTTTGTGTACACTGATCGAAAATGTCTGATAAGTCGAACTAGAATGGTGGCAGAATGGAAAACTAGTTTACTGGTTAAAAAGCGGTTAACTGGAACTGACGACATTAGTCGGACAAAATAAACTGAGCAGTTTTTATTTCGTTACAGAAGCGGAATTAGTCTTCGTGTATAGTTTTTTTTATAGTTACATTTAAGTAATGTAAAATCTATCTGTCTTCACTAAATCTGTAAAGGACTGGGGGTGTTTTTAATGTTTTCATATTACATCGTGTGAATAATACTGTATGCCTGCTTAATGCTGGCACATAAATTGGATTTTATTTGACTCCTTACTAATAAACGTAATGAGTTACTAAAGTAAGGTTTTGTTGGATTTCTTTTTTTCCCCAAAAGGCCAAATTTATGTTCAGATAATGAGACCTTCCATTAATCCTCCATGGACCATATACACCCCCATAAAAGCAGTCATTCTTGGAGAAGTCTTGCCAAGTATTGCACTGGTTAATCCTCTGACCGTGTTTCTGCCCAATCATTTTTCTGACCCTGTTTCTCATCAATTGTTATCACCAAACCCAGCTGTGCTTCTTCACTTTAATTAAAAAAAAAAACAAAAACAAAACACTAACAAACAAAAATATGTGTTAAAAAATTTACAATCCTAAATAAGGCTTATTTATTTTTGCACCAGATTCACCATTTGTACTGTTGACCATTAGCTTAAAGTAAATTCTTTATAAATAGGGATTATTTCTTCTTTAACTCAAACGGTAGATTCCCAAAGCAGTTAGATAGTCTTTCAGATAAACCCATAACACATCATCAGCAGTGAGTGACAGGGCACATAAGAAATACAATAGCGTGTGTAAGAAATCGGGTGGTCGGTGGAGGTGAATTACTTTCCCAATCACTGCTTTTTTTTTTTTTTTTTTTTTTTTAAATGCCACTGAAGAAGAAACGAAAGCAGAAGTAAATCGATCGAGCGTGTGCTAACCAATGACAGTAAAGATCAGACGAACGGACAGCCAGCAGAACCATCACTTTTGTGTGTGGAGTGAATAAAGAAATCGGCTAAAGGTGAGTGCAGCTTTTATGTTTCCCGTGCTTGACTTTTTGGACGATACATGGCACAGTTACAGAGCTGAAAGAAAATAATAATCACAGATTAAGTTGCGTATCTGTTTATCAGTAAATGTGTTCTTAAATGTGTAATAAGTTCATTCCATGTTATAAGTTTTAAAGTCAACTCCAAATTATGCAGTAAACTCTTTACTGCATGATCCTGAACTCATAGACTACAATAAATTCTTCTTCTTCTTCTTCTTCTTCGTGTTGTTGCTGTAGTTTTTAACAACAATTAAAGTATACTACTACTACTACTACTACTACTACTACTACTACTACTAATAATAATAATAATAATCCCATGACCCGAGAAGTTCCGATAAGCGGTAGAAAATGAATGAATGAATAAGAAGAAGAAGAAGAAGTAGAAGAATGTATTGCGATTAATTTATTAGTAAGTATTTAATAAGTAATTCCCAAATATATGTAGAACTTCTTTTTTTTGTTTTGTTTTTTTGTCATCCTGTTTTTTTGTCATCCTGTTTTTGTCATCCTGTTTTTTTTTTTGTCATCCTGTCATCCAGCCTTAATAAAGTAAAAACAGGCAAAACAATTCTAGAATCGTTATTACAACACACACTGAAATGATTCCACTAGCCAATATCACTGTGTAAAAAATACAGCTCACCTGATTTTGTCTTGCACTCTTCAAGCGAGCATTGTTAGGAAAAAATAATACTAGACAAAAGGGAAAAGTGGAACAACGATGGAATTCCAACAATAGAAAGTTGGATGAGACGAGGTTGGATATCTGATGAGGGTGTATGAGAGTGTGTACCAAAGCAGGAAGTCAAAACAGCAATACTGATTGACAGATAGAGTACAGTCCAAATGTCTAAGAGCTCTAATGAAAATCCTGCTATTTGCACATTTCTCTAATTTAATACTGTGATTTTCATTACAAATGATATTATGGAGAACTTGAATGAAAAGTAGAATCTTTGACATCGACGAATTTCAGAGTATTTTGTAAATTTCTGCTTTTCATTCAGTACAGTATAAGCATATGAATGATTTGAATTATTTCTATTCATATCCCTGACACTTTTCTCTGAAAGTACTGACACTTCCAAAACTACGACATTAAGAAAGCCTTGAGTTTCTACTTTCATGCAAGCCAATAAGCAGCACTGTGGAGTGTAACGTGACAAAAACATCGAGTGATAAATATGGACACAACAAAACAAGTGCAAATTTGATGTTTTTTCTTTCATTCCTCTGCTTAAAACAAGTAATGACAGTGTGGACTTGAGCCGTGTAAAATCTTTAATTTCTCATATTTTGAAAGGAAGAAAGATGTCGATGCACTTTACAGTAGATGCGAAAGCTCCTATTCATGCTGGCCAGTGTTTAAGTGGATGCGTATTGATTCTGATGGCAGATAATGATCACAAAACAACTAATGCATTGTGTAAATATCTATTTGACCACCATTATAGTGAGTCAACCCCAATGTGTGCCCTGTGATGGGTTGGCACTCCATCCAGGGTGTATCCTGCCTCGATGCCCGATGACTCCCCGTGACCCGAGACTAGTTCGGATAAGCGGTAGAAAATGAATGAATGAATGAATTTTTTTAGCAAATGTATCAGATAATGTGTTCTCAATAAGCACAAATGACATGAAAACCTTTTTCCTCTTTATTTCTTCTATATAAATTAAAAAAAAGCTGCCCATAAAAATTGGGATTGTGCAGAATGCAATAAAAAAAGGAAAACAAAACATAAACACACACAGGAGGCTTGAATGACTGAGCAGATATGAAGTTTGTGGGACAAAAAAAAACACCAAAAAACAGAGAAACATTCATTAATGCGAACATGCAGAGCTCCATAATGGATCTAAAAACCCCATTACCTCATGCTTAGTAATTGTGTGGTCAGTGTCATGCTGGTTTAAATAATGCCACCTGTTTATTTATTTGTTAGAAGGTTTCAGATGCAGGTAGAAACAAAAAAAATAGCAACGGCGTAAGGGGAAATTAAAAACTGTAGCTAGCGTACACATCTGTCGCTAAGACCTTTTATAAGCTCAATAGACGTACAGGAACTGAGTCATTTTTTTCTGCTCACTTTGTTTGTGCCTCCATTGTGTGTGTGTGTGTGTGTGTGTGTGTGTGTGTAATTAATGGACTTGTGAATGAATTGTTGGGTTTGCACGTTGTACTGTAGGGAATTAGGCTCTAAGATTGCCTTTGCCCATTTTATTTGTTCATATTCATGCACTGTAATGCTTAAAAGTTTGTGTTCTCTTTAGAATTTATTTTTTTTTCTTTATGCATAAATATGACCAAAAACATAAGACTATCTAACAAGGTGCAAATGTGGTACTGTATATCAGTGGTCATAACATTGTACCTTGGATCAGAAGGTTGTGAATTCAAACCCAATATGACCAAGCTGTTACTGCTGCGTCCACAAGCAATAATCATTAACTGCTCTGTTCAATAAATGAGCTAAATGTAAGTCACTCTGACTAAGGGCTAAGGGCCAAATTCTGTAAATGTAAAATGCTGGTGTTCTGCAGGAAAAAAAAAAGGTTAATGGAATTAGTAGCTTAATAGTTACGATGGTTTGATAAAGATCAGAAGGTTGTGGATGCAAATCCCATGACCATTAAGGTGCCAGTGATGGATGGGGTAGCGTAGTGGTTAAGGTGTTGGACTATCAAGGTGATGAGTCTGATTCCCAGGTCCACCAAACTAACATTGCTGGGCCCCCAAGCAAGGCCCTTAACACTCAATTACTCAGTTGTATAAAATAAGTTAAAAATGTAAGTCGCTCTGGAAAAGTGTATCTGCTGAAATGCCATAAATATAACAGCAATGCAGGGCAGAAAAGTACAATCGATTGCAGTAAGTTGTCCTGGATCAGGTTGTCTGTCTGTCAAATGTAAAAACAATGTTTCAAAGATTAAATTAAAATAGATTTACATTTCTAGCATTTAGCAGACACACTTATTCAGAGTGACTTATATTTTTTATTTAAATTTATAAAGCTGACCAATGGAGGGTTAAAGCACAAATCCCTACTTGTTAATTATAACTCTTTTTCTTCCTTCTCTTATTGTGGCTGAACCCAAGACAAGGTCCTAACACTCACCAACATGCTGTATAATCAAAATGTATACACTGTACTGTAGATCTGATTGTTTAATTGTGCAATATTAATTAGTTAATTCATTAATTTATTTATTGGGGGGCACGGTTGCTTAGTGGTTAGCACGTTCGCCTCACACCTCCAGGGTTGGGGGTTCTATTCCCGCCTCTGCCTTGTGTGTATGGAGTTTGCATGTTCTCGTGCCTCGGGGGTTTCCTCCGGGTATTCCGGTTTCCTCCCCCGGTCCAAAGACATGCATGGTAGGTTGATTGGCATCTCTGGAGAATTGTCAGTAGTGTGTGAGTGAATATGAGTGTGTGTGTGCCCTGTGATGGGCTGGCACTCCGTCCAGGGTGTATCCTGTCTCGATGCCCGATGACGCCTGAGATAGGCACAGATAAGCTCAGATAAGCGGTAGAAAATGAATTTATTTATTTATTTATTTATTTATTTATTTATTTATTTACTTATTTATTTATTTATTGTAATAAAATATACTATATGGAATTTATTGCCTCAATTTTCAAGGATGAAACTGCCTACTTAGATAAACATTTAACATTCAAAAAAAAAAAATTAGAAATGTCTTATTAAATAAAAATGTGGAGCTATCATTATGTTTTAAAACACCAAGTTTGTCTCTGCTATTTGTCTTTACAGGTTTAGATGATGGCAAAAGCCATGTTGTAAGTGTAATAAATACATTTGAATGGTCACATTATATGGCAAGAACACACTAAACTAATAAAAAATTAGACCCGAGTCCGACCCAACCTGTTGGCAATTTTTATTTACCAGACTGGACCTGAATTTTGCATAACTCTACACTAAAGTAAGTTAAAGACTCGAGTCGATTCACACGCATGAGACACAGTAGTCCGGGTCTTCTCGAGTCCGTTTCATCCATTTTAAATTACCTGAGACCCGTGTGCCGCTATTATTAGACCCGACCCGTTGTCCGAGGTACACATGACCTCTGGTTTTCGGATCTACAGTAAGTGGATCTGTGAAGACCTTTAATGCCTCTTTAAATGCACAGAATACATTCATAATTAGTGCAGGTTTGTGTATATTCATGTTGCTGTCATCTAGATCTGTGTAAGGGCCTTTTACACCCGGTCTCTGCGAATCGGATATCAATCCGATCTTTCTACTCCCGCCCAAAATGCTAATATATTTTACCCCATTTCCTAGGTGATTGAAACGGAACACGCTTTGGTGTATGCGGTTTCCAGAACCCAATCAAAAAGAAGACGAAAAAACTTGTCACGACGGTTATGCTACAAAAAACAGCATTTACGGTTTGCTGCATTTTTTCTGGCCGCAGCAGGCCAGACCCAACGAGACACCTGGGTGAATGACGTACGTCCGTTTGGGAGGAGTATAGTGCTGACGTATGTGGCTTGAACAACCACATGCATTTACACCTGTCGAGTTTCATCTGAAATGCGTCCCAGACCACCTGCTGAAGTGGTTTGAGCGATCGGATTCATATCCGTCTCGAAATTGTCTGTGTGTGTGCATGATTGTGCTCTGTGATGGCTTGAGCCCCAAGTCTTTTGGGATAGGCTCCAGCCTCCCAGCAACCCTGTGTTGGATAAGAGCTAATTAAAGAAAATGGAAGCATATATCTGAAAATATTTAATGACATAGTGTATATCACAAAGCCATTAGTTTGTGTTGTGCAGTTGAACAGACACAAAATACGATTAAATGTAAACCGGGTGGTTTTATTATTTAATGAATTCATTATTTTATTTTTGTTCAAAATCTCCAGTCAATTTCCTACAACATGACTGACTGTCCATATGATTGCACCTAAAATGAACAGATGCTTTTTTAGGCCCTGCCAGTTTCTGATGCTCAGATATCTAGGGATTCTGCTTAAAATATTAAAAACAGATGTTTCTCATTAGAACTGACAGGCGTAAAACTTGTCAGTATTTTTCTGAAGCAGATCCTTTAGATACATGTTGGGCATATTTTTGCAGTTAACTTTAAAGTCTATCAGTGAAGCTGTAAGTCAAGCTACATGTACGTGATAAAGTAACACTGCAGGAGAAAATAAACAGAAAAATGAGTCAAACAAAGATTGATAAATTATGTTGAATAGAGGTTTGAATGGCTGGTAAAAACTGCTTTGATAAAGCAAATGGTTCTGAAAATCTACAACCACGTGGAGAGATATTCCAGTTTTCTGGAAAATTTTTGAAATCGTTCATTTATTTATTCATTTTCTACCACTTATTCGAACTACTTTGGGTCACAGGGCGTCATCTGGTATCAAGGCAGGATACACCCTGGACGGAGTGCCAACCCATCGCAGGGCACACACACTCTTATTTCACTCACACACACACAGACGCACACTACAGACAATTTTCCAGAGATGCCAATCAACCTACCATGCATGTCTTTGGACCGGGGGAGGAAACCGGAGTACCCAGAGGAAACCCCCGAGGCATGGGGAGAACATGCAAACTCCACACACACAAGACAGAGGCGGGAATCGAACCCCCAACCCTGGTGGTGTGAGGCAAACGTTCTAACCACTAAGCCACGTGAACCCTCGTTCATTTCAGTGAGTCGTAAATCGATATTTTTTTCATGTCTGAATCATAACATTAAAATATGTTTACTGCAGCTCATTTTTTTAAACTGATCCTGAAATATTAGCAAAAATAATTTTGTGTCTCTCTCCAAAATATTCAAAAATGTAGCCTACTGCTCTCACTCAAGTGTACCGGGTCATACTGTAGCTGTCTCGCTAAAGCTTATGTGTAAGCGCTCAAATACACAACTCAGTTTTAGGTCACAGTTTTTCTAGTTTGTTTATTTTCAACTAACACACTTGGCTGAGCAACAATTGGATTGGAGTTTATATTTCATGGCTGTCACTTAGCATTTTGCTGTCCCGGACCATGAAAACATATTTATAGATTTCTAACAGAGGTTATTGAAGGCTGAAACAGAGCTGCGTAGTATTATATAATTTCTGCGATCCTTTCCAATACCCCAATCTGTTTTCCAGTTTTATAAAATGTCACACTGAGCGTATTCATGTAGTACATGTGCCATTGTTGGGTATAAAATCAGTGTTGCTATGTTGTGTTAATAATGAATATACAGTATATAATTATTGTTCTGTGAGTTATTAATAATCCTGCCTCGATGCCCGATGACGCCTGAGATAGGCACAGGCTCCCCGTGACCCGAGGTAGTTCGGATAAAGCGGTAGAAAATGAGAGTGAGTGAGTTATTAATAACAACTGTGGTCCTTAGTGCTTATAATTTCTTTGTGTTTTTCGTTCTCAACAGTTGTCTCAATAATGTCATTTTCTTCCTAATTGATCATTAGTGTAAAATACGCATGCTTCTTGATCTTTATGACTTAATGGGTGCTCCAAGACAACGTTCTATCCATTTCATGCTTTTTTTTTTGCTGCAAACATCATTGTATCAGAGTTATTGGTGATGGTGCAAATTGACTGTTTGGCTTATTAAACTAATTGATGAATTTATTTTATAAAGAGATGTGGGAGCTCAGTGGTTAAGGTGTTGGGCTACTGATCGGAAGGTCATGGGTTCAAACAAGACCCTTAACCCTCAGTTGCTCAGTTGTCCCACAACATTACATTTACAGCATTTAGGCCTTGCTCAAGGGCTAGAGGTTGCAGATTGTTGGACTTGGGATTTAAACTCACAATATTCCAATTGGTAGGCAAACACCTTAACCTCCACATGTGGAGAAACCACAACATCTGCCACATGTGGAGAAACCATAGAAAACCAGTCTCACTCAAAAAAGTGCATATAGAAGTGGCAGGATACCTGTGCTGAAAATTTGATGTAGCCTTTTTTTTTTTTTTTTTAGGAGAAAACAGAAATCATGGTCAACAGTCACCAGAGTTGACTTCCAAATACAAATACACTCCATAGTACACACTCCCATAGCATTTGGGATTCTGTTTGAACCTTGGCATGCTCCATACATGATGAAGAGGAGGTGAAATAGCAGACGGTGTAACTGCTACTGCTATTTCATTATAACAGGGTCATAACTTGAAAGACATGAGAAATGCAATTCATAATGAGCTTTGCTTTTTTAATTGAAATTCGGCAGACATTGTATAGTATGTCCACGTAAACAAAAATGCAAAGGGAAAAACACAGTTTGAATGGTGCAAACAATTTATGCATCACCTAACAGAAAGCACAACTGCAAATCATTTGGGGAAAAAAAAACTTCCATTCTTGAGGGTCAAAATTAGGAAATGATCATTTTGGGACGTAGAGATACAGTAGAACTAAGGAAATGATAAAAACAACTGCTCTGAGACGTATTGTCATGTCTTCCTGATGAGCCTTACAAACGTCTGCCTGATGTTCTACATACTTTTGCCTGATGTTCTACATACTTTTTAAATCATGTATAACATAACAAAAACCATAATCGCTACACAACATAATCAGGGTCAATGACAGAAACAAAGTGTGACATGTACAGTACAACAATGATGAAGTATATGAGGTATAAATAGAGGAACGCATTAGGGATATCAAGACACAGGTGGGAAGACACGTGACATCATTTATAGCTTCCAACGAATTTCTAATGAATCTAATTGTGCGGTTATTTATTTATTTATTTATTTATTTATTTATTTTCCCAATCAAAAAATGAACTAGTAGCCTAATTTAAATCACAATGACCTTAACCAGGCTGCCACTAAGAATAAGTTCTATTTCTGTCTCATAATCCTCATGTGTCTGAGGGCCACCAAGCTGCCACTGCTGGGCCCCTGTGCATGGCCCCTAACCCTCACTTGATCAGCTGAATAAACAAGATAAACGTAATTCATTCAGGATAAGTGTGTGTCTGTACATTTACTATATTTGGATCAGTACATATTTAGAGTATGTATCACATCCAGAACAACAACAGAACTGGGATACGCTTCCCTTGCTGTTCATTTGTATATCACATTACAATGCTCTGCCCAGGCATGCACAAGATAATTGTCAGACACTAAAGAGCGTCGCATAACAAAAAAGGTCCTAATTAGGTAAAACAGCGAGGCTGGGTTGAAATAATAATTACACAAATAATAGCCGATTACAGAGCCGTGATCGTCCTTCCCACAGTGCAGGTGCTATTTTAGTTATTCAGGATGCAAAGGCAGTTTAGCTGGATAATGATTCACAGCAGTTTCAACAAGGGGAGATGATGGAACTTTAAACTCTCATACAAGCAGGATTCATTTTATTTAAAAGGAGAGTATTTTAAGACAATAGCACAATATCATCCATCATCTCCAGTCCTGTTGTGCTTTAGTTATCATCTGGTGTTAAGGATTTGTGAAGTGGGTTTAAGTTAAGATTCCATCCAAATCATCCAAACCGCAACAAACATCTGTGAAGAACACCGATGTGCCTCATTGAGAGCCTAGTTAAGATGAGGAGGAGCAAATCAAAGTCGTGTTGAAGGAGAATCTGCTCGAGAGTGCTTAGGACCTCAGATTAGGGTGAAAGTTCGGCCGGATGATGTCTGATGTGCATACGGTGCTTTAATTAATCTTCATAGTCTTCAATCAACCTCAGGCTCTAATCCCTTCTTATAAGGCTCGTTGAATGTTTGATCCTGCATCATTACTTTTTCTATAACAGCAGCTAATAGTAGTTCATATTGTGAGGCAAAAATACAGGTTTATATTTAACACACTCCTACACTCCTTCTAAAGGGTTTCTATAGTAACAGGTAACTTACTGCGGCTTGTGTGATCGATGCAACATGATTTTTCTACTTTTTTTGTATTTTTTTTTATTAATTATTGATTTCAGAATTTGTTGCTGATATGGTGATATTTTCTGCAGCGGTCCTTGTTTGTTTATTTATTTTTGTTCTTATTCAATTTAATAGAGACAAAATGCTGAAGGAATGGCAGCTTTAACCTTTATAAAATGATAACAGGAATTGTTTCACAAGAAGATAATTATTATTATTTTTTTTTCAGCTATTCATTTTCTTCTTGAGATATTCTTTGTGTGTGTGTGTGTGTGTGTGTGTGTGTGTGTGTGTAGAAAAGATGGAGGTCATGTCATAGTGACTAATTTACCAGTCATTACTAGTCATTTCTATTGTATTGTTATTAAATGTTTTACGGGGAAATAAATCAATGTTCGTTACAGAAAATCACACACATTGAAAGCTAATTTGTATTATTCTACATTAAGGGAAATAAATACAGGTTAGTTGTGTTAGTGTTTACCCACTGAATCCTTTTATCCTTATTTTGCCACTTTGACTTTCTGAACACAGAATACGTCAGAATACGTACGCTAGAAACATATAGGGTGAGAAATTCAAGACAAATGTCTTGAACAGCTTTAGTAAACGAAAATCTACAAGTATCTGGGACTGTACTGGTGGGATTCTTCACAATATACAGTATTCCCTCAGTTGCTGTTTAAGTGACGGTGATGGACAGCAAAGTCTAACATATTGCTGCAAAATCTCCCATAGGTGTTCAATCAGAGTGAAATCTGATGACCGAAGGCTCCTGCTTTCCATGAGAAAATAGCAGGTCTGCAGAAAGAGTGAGTGAAACGGAGAAAAACGGCAAGGAAAGGAAAGGAAAGAGGAAAGGAAAGGAAAGGATAAAGGAAAGGAAAGGAAATGATAAAGGAAAGGAAAGGAGAAAGGAAATGAAAGGAAAGGAAAGGATAAAGAAAAGGAAAGGAAAAGATAAAGGAAAGGAAGGGATAAAGGAATCAAAGGAAAGTCAGGGTAAGGAAAAGGCAAGGCAAGACAAGGAGGAAAATATATATAAAAAATAAATAAAACAATAAAATGAACAAGGAGAAAATGTCAAATTAAATGTAAAAACAAAGAAAAAAGGTAAAGGGAACAAAAAATAAAGGAAAAGGGTAAGGTAAATGGTAGGGGAACGGAAATACTGCAAAATTAGGTGCAGAAATAAATGCTTAATGTTTAATCGCTGTAGAAATGTAGAAAATATCATCTCTCTTTGTTCAATCACTAATCCATTCTCACTTTGACATAAATATTATGTTAGTAAAGTGTGATGTTCTGTGGTCTGTTCTCTCTCAGGACGCAGATCCTGTAGTGACTGTCATTATGCTATCAGCAGTTTTTTTTAGCCATGTCGTATGAAACAATCTATTCAGCTATTTCAGCAGTTTGTTGTTAACATATCAGCAGCAGTAACACTTTTAATTGCTTGTCAGAAGTTGCTTTTAGATTTATCTGCCAGAAGGTTTATACTGTCTATGATACACTTATTAAGTACTATATTAGGAACACCCACCTGTACACCTATTTATTCATACAATTAAATAATCAGCCATTTGTATGTCTAACAGCTTGGAGAAATATTCACATCAACTATCAAAATGGGGGGGGGGGGGGGTAATCTTAGTTTGGGTCATGTGGAAGTGTAGTGTTTAAGGTGTCGCACTACTGATTGGAAGATTGTGAGTTCAAATCCCAGGTCCACCAAGCTAGGGTAAGCAACAACCTTAACCGGCATTTTCTCAGTTTTATGAAATGAGATAGAAATGTAAGTCCACTTATGTAACAAAACAATAAAACTCTAGCTTGGTCTGATGAATATAACAAAGCACATACATGGTACAAACAGAATTTAGCACCAACTGCATGAATCCAAGGTGCTGTAAGGGTGTGGGGAATTTTCTTGGGAAAATTTAGGTCTGTTAATACCAGTTAATCATTGCTTGAATGCCAGAGACTATTTGAAAATTGTTGCTGAGCATGTGACTTTTTTAATTTAAATTTAAATGTTCATTCATTCATTCATTCATTCATTCATTCATTTTCTACCGCTTACCCGAGCTCTCGGGTCACAGGGAGCCTGTGCCTATCTCAGGCGTCAATGGGCATCAAGGCAGTGCCAACCCATCGCAGGGCACACACACACTCTCATTCACTCACACACTCACACACTACGGACAATTTTCCAGAGATGCCAATCAACCTACCATGCATGTCTTTGACCCGGGGGAGGAAACCGGAGTACCCGGAGGAAACCTCCGAGGCACGGGGAGAACATGCAAACTCCACACACACACAAGGCGGAGGCCGATATCAAACCCCCAACCCTGGAGATGTGAGGCAAACGTGCTAACCACTAAGCCACTCTGCTGCCTTATTTTTCTTTTTTTTTTCTTTTTTTTTTATTGTATTTCTTATTGCCCAAGTTTGCATATACTGCTGGATTTTGTGAATTTCCCACTCAGATAACTAAAGTATCTATCTATCTATCTATCTATCTATCTATCTATCTATCTATCTATCTATCTATCTATCTATCTATCTATCTATCTATCTATCTATTCTTTCATAGCTACAATTGATCCAATAGATACTGGATGGTTTCATGAACATGACAAGTTCACAGTTCTTCAGTGGCCTTTCCAGTCACCGGATCTGAATCCTATAGAACACCTTTAGTATGTTTTAGAACTAGAGATTCACAGCATGACAGTGCACTTGAAATATCTACCAGAATTGCATGATGCAATCATTTCAACATAGACCAGAATCTCAAAGGAAGGTTTCCAACATCTCGTGGAATCCATTCCATAAATATTGAGATCAGAGCAATACCTTCCCCAATATTAGTATCAGTAGTATTCCTAATTTAATGTGCAGTGAGTGAATGTCTGGCTATTTCCTAAAGAGAAATTATTTAGTGCTTAATTAAGAAATGCATAAAACATGTTTTGAAAGAAAGAATCAAAGAAGTAACACGTAAAATCTACAAAGCCAACGGATGAGCGAAGCTTTTTCGGCGTAGGATGAAAGGGGAATCGTGTGCAATAGTGTGGGAGACGGAAGCAATGAGACACTGCAATAATGTGAGAGAAGAATCTCTACTCTTCTTACAGTACGTAGGAGTCATACAACATTGTGTTTCATACTGTACCAAGTATAAAACCTGCTTGTAAAATAAAAAAAAAAATTAGAAAATAGGTCCAATGATGTCCGTTACAGCTGCATCGGTTTAGCTCAGCCTAGGTATGGTTTGGCTTGAAAAGAAAAAATAGTGAAAGTTGATCCTGGCATTGGAAAATTTAATTATACTGGTTTGCATGTGAGAGAGAGAGAGAGAGAGAGAGAGAGAGAGAGAGAGAGAGAGAGAGAGAGAGAGAGAGGTGTTTGTCCTTTTCCAAATGAACTTCAGCACTGTTCAATTTTTGCAAGACCTCAAACTCGACCCAACTGCAGAAAGTGAACCGACCATTCCGTCTATTATTTTTGGCCAGTTTTGGGTGCAAAATCATCCAAATGTGATGTGTTCTGTTGACATGGAATATGTTGGCATGGAATAAAAGCAAAATAAGCACAGGGTGTCGGAAATAAAATATCTTCTACTTGAAATTCAAACTGTTATATATACACATCCTTTTTTTTCCCCTTAATTATCATTTATTACAATGTATTGTACCTTCTCTAAAACACAGAATAACTACTGTATCTTTAAAAAATAATACAAAATTCTTAAATACAGATCATTTCTGTTGTATGAAGCATAAAAGTACAGTATAATCTTTCCGATCAGTGCATTCTATCTGGAAATAAGCATTTTCTCATGTCACTGGACCCTGTACGGTTTCACATTGACGACTGTCTATGATGGTGAAAAAGGTGAATTTCAAATAAAATATACAGTACGTTGCTTTAATTTGCACCCAACTACTCTTCTATCATTCTTTTTCTCAATTTTTTTCCAGTGATTTGTTGAAAAGTGCACCCCTGTACTGAATATAAATCTGTAATATCATACTATAAAAATATAATACTTTAATATCATTTTTATAATATGATACACTTATAATATTAATATATAAAATTGTTTAACAAATGTTTGAAAAAAAGAATGTTTGAAGAAATAGGGCATGTCGCATGCTTTTCCTTACAACTCCAAGGTTGGGGTTCAAATTCCTTTCTGTATTGGTTTCCTCCAGGTACTCTGGTTTCCTCCTCAAGGTCAACATGTGTTGTAGGCTTATTGTCCAGAGTGTGTGAATAGGTCTGCGAGTGTGTGTGATTGTGACCTTCCACAGCTTGGCACCTCACCCTGTATGCCCACAGCCTTGTGCCCTGAGTCTCCGACTCCGAGCTCCTTGTGACCCTGTGTGGAACAGCCTTACTGAAAATGGGCTGATAAATTATTGAAGACTCAGAAAAAGACTCTAGCATAAATCAAAGAATGTTCAGTTTAATTGAACTGAATCAGAGTCGAATCGAATCATATGGGTGGTGAATCATATGGGAACTGAATTGTATCAGCTCAGTAATGAACTGTAGTGTTAAATGGATCGTTTTTGTATCGGAACATACACTGGGTATCGAGGTGGCTCTTTCCGAAGTTTAATATGCATGAGCTTTCAGGGAAATTCACATCCTTCCAGCAACTGTTACTTATTGGTTAGGTTCATGGAGTTAACCTTGAGAGCACCAAACACAAAATTTTCACAAGTTTACACACTCATTCATGCCCTTGGGCAATTTAGAGTCAATATTGTAGACATCAGCATGCTTTTGAGAGGTGGGAGGAAATCAGAAAGCCTGGAGGAAACCCAGATGGACACGGGGAAAATATAAAACTATCCATCCATCCATCCATCCATCCATCCAGGAAATCCAAGCAGCACAGCTTTCTTAAGTACAGTACTTAGAAATGTCTGATAATTAACAACAAGCACCTTCTTAACTTATAGCAATATACTTTTACAGTAAAACATCTGGCCTGAGAGTTGTTACCGAAGCACAGAAGCAATCATATACTTTATCTATGATACAAGCTCTGATCTGCCAGGGGGTGCAAAATGTATGCTTAAGTCATTATACGCTGTTTTGTTCTTGGACCGTTCTTAAAATTGGGCAGGAAATTAAAGTGGATATGAGATATTACAAAAAAAGCCTTCATTAGCAGAATTACTCTCCTTTGAACATCTCTGGAAATGTGAACTTTATCTTCTAAATGAAACAGAGTATTAGATAAAAGGGGAATATGCATATCTATCTATCTATCTATCTATCTATCTATATTTACAGCATTTAGCAGATGCCCTTATCCAGAGTGACTTACAATTTGTATCTCTTTTTTTATACAACTGAGCAATTGAGGGTTAAGGGCCTTGCAGTGGCAGCTTGGTGGATGTAGGAATCGAACTCACAACCTTCTGATTGGTAGCCCAACACCTTAACCACTAGGCTATCTATCTATCTATCTAACTAGAATTAACTTAGGATTATAAAAAAACATTATTTTTTCTAAATATATATAAAAAACCTGAAATAAGTTTTACAGAGCAGCGATGTAACTCTTAAGCTCCAGTCAAAAGTGTTAAGTATTGTGTGATACATTCGACAGTTCTCTCTAAATTTACCTGAAGAGCTGTGAAACTTTTGTGACAGAAATTCGTTTTATAACCTTTAATAAAACAATTAAACTTTTTAAATCATACACTTTTCTCAGTTGGAGCCAAAGATCTCTACCCTTCACACTTAGAGAAAAAAGGTATTAGAAAGAAAAAAAAAATAGAAAAGTATGCTGTATGTTTTACAGGGTTTCATGTGCTTATGTAGCTACTGTATGTTGAATGAAATTTATATATATATATATATAATCGATATATGTCTTTTCGTTTAAAGCTGTTAGGGCTGTTTTTTTGTTTGTTTTTGTTTTTTTATATGTTATCCCCTTTAAAGCTTCTCTGTATTTATCCATTTATTTATTCATTTATTAATATTGAGTACTAACCAGAGAATTCCCAGCAACACTCGACGCTGAGCAACCCATCCATCCATTCATCTCTTCATCCACCCATCCATTCATCTATCCGTCCGTCCGTCCGTCCATCCATCCAATCATACATTATGGAGTCCATAGACATTTTACATCATCATACGTACATGTTAATCAGAGATATTAACATCCGTCCATCCTTCCTTCCATCCATCAATCAACCCATCCATTATCAGAAACTGTTAATTCCTTGTTAAGGTCATGGATTCAACTCTAGGAGAGCCACACATGACGTGTTAACACACTAACACGTTCACCACTGGGGGCAATTTAGAGTCATTGTCGTACATAGCTGAGTGCTTTTGAGTGGTAATAGGAAATTGGAGAACTTTGAGAAACCTAACATGGATATGGGAAGAACGTATAAAACTTAACACACATTGAATTGTAAACCCTAAAACTGTGAGACAGCAACATTACTGAGACAGACACTACTATGATTGTCTATCTATCTATCTATCTATCTATCTATCTATCTATCTATCTATCTATCTATCTATCTATCTATCTATCTATCTATCTATCTATCTATCTATCTCTTTATTTGTATCAATAAAGCTTAGATTTGAAGACAGAATTGGATTAATCTCTGATTTGCTGCATGCCTAGTCCGGAACACAAAATACTGTACATCATATTGACATCCAAAGCATTTAACAAAGTTCATAACTGCTGTTGCCCATATCATTAATTACACTGCTTGTCACTTTGTCATTCTCAATTATTTCTGAAACAGATTTAATTGTTTTGTTTTTGTCTGAATTGGAACAAAAGCAAGTCATTTCCTCAACAGATGCGCCATCGCTGAGAGTGGGACAGTGTAAGAACAGCTTGTCACGTTGATAGTTCACACTGGCACTGAGACTTCATTTGCCTCTTATGATCGACATGACCGGAGCGTATTACCTCTCTCCGGGCAGCTGGTAATGCATTTGGTAGAGCAGGAGGGTAGGAGGGTTGGTTGGGGAATGAAATATCCATGAACTGAAGAAAAAGTAATAATTCCTCTCCGGAGCCTAAGGATGCAGACGGTGCAATGTTTTCACTTTGACAGACAGAAATCAATAAGGCAGATCTGATATGGAACAATTTACGAATGACACTTCACTCATCACACCATATTGGAAAACATATTGTACAGTCTCCCTCTGTGCTGAGACTTGCTCTTACGATGGTGTTCTTTTCTTTTTTTCTTTTTGTAAATTGAACATTGGCTGTGAACTTTAAGGAAGCACAGCACTGGTAAAGCTTCAGTGTATAAACACTTGTATTTTTATTTATTTATTTGTTGTTGTTGTTGTTGTTGTTTTCCCCTTTATATTAGGCATTGGTAATAATGGTTTGTACGTTTCTCTAATCAAAAAACATTTCCTATTTTTCATTAATTCAGTTTCATATTGCATTCGCTGTTCGACTTGCGTGTATTTAATATTAAAGCCCACCAACAAGCTTCTGCATAGAAATGTCACTGAATTGCACTGATATCTGTTCTGGCAATAAGGTGGTGGAATGAAATGAGTCACTGGCTATTTTCAAACCTATTAGAAGACCTACTTATTCATGAAACACAATTGTACTTGTGTGTGTATTTAAAAAAATAAAATACTTTAAACAGTGTTTTAGGCTCATTTTATCTTAAGTATGTAACCTAGGGAACCAGAGTTCATGCATTCAATGATATAGCCTTAAGCATTTTTGTTCTTTGCTCTGGATAAGGGCATCTGCCATATGCTGTAAATGTAATTGTAAATGTATATCCGAGTTGTATGAAATGACAAGAAATCCCATTTTGGATTTGGTGTGTATTACAATTCTGAAGTCATCTGGCAAATTCTTCTTTTTTTTTTTCTTTTTTTTTTTTTGGCAGCTTAAAAGATAATGATGTAAGTTAAACTCAGTGTAATTGAAGTGCTTTGAGAAGAGATTATTAATTAAGAATGATATAAATGCTTTTGCTGCTGAATTGTTTGTTGACCTCAAATTATTTGTATGACCTCAAGATTTATTTTGACATCAAACTTGTTCCATGGACAAACTCATCTATTTTCACTTTAGTTAACAGATTCATGCATTACCCATAATGCTGCATGATAATCTGTTGATTATGGTGGGAATTATTCTGCTTTTGACTTGGAGTTGGAAAATCAGAATGTCATTTTTGACCTCCATGTGATTGAGAAAAAAAAATTATTAAGGACACCAACTAACGTAAAAGAACAAGTTTGGTCTGTATTACATGCTTAATAACAAAAAATATTCCAATATTCCTAAACATAGTTGCAAGCTACATTCACCACCTTGTGGCTCAAGTGATTAAGTGCTTTGACCCCAACCTATAAAGTAGGAATATGTGAACAAACAAACAAACAAACAAACAAATAAATAAATAAATAAACAAATACATTGTGCTGTAACGTATATATGTGCCAAAATAAAAGCTTATAATTATGGCAACATTTTTTTTTTCCAGATCTGGATAATACACCAGTTCAGGATAGTTATGGAATTGTTTAGAATATAATAGATTTCAAGGTGTTGACTTGGGCTTTCAATTGAGAATTTTTGACATATGCTAAAAAACAAGTATGATCCATGGAGGACCAACCTTTCAACTCATTTACATAGATTTATAGGATCTGCTGCTAATGTCTTAGACAATATCTGGCACCTGCTTTTAATGTTTTGTGTAATTCATATTGTAGCACCCACAGCTAAGAAGGAAGATGCACGGGGTGAAGGGATCGGAAAACCGGTGCTCTTTTTTGAAACTCAAAGGTTGTGATGCAAACAGTTGAACAGAGCGAGCAGCAGTGCTGTGTCTTCAGCAGCATTAAGGTGCAGGGAGCAGGGGGTAAGCTGAAAGCACAGAGGCAGACGACAGGAGTGTGGCATGGCTCAGGAGATCAGGGAGCGTCGTACTGTATTCTTCAATCCTGGTTCTCTGAACACACAAGGAGGGAAAAAAACTGCCCATTAGTAGACTTCTCTGGACTCAACTCTTACTTCCCAACTCTTACCTCTTACCACTCAAGCTGAGCCAGGCTTTTACAGTTTGAGTGTGAGGAGTTGGAGGTCACTTCTCGTTGGCTCCTCCGAATTTGGCAGACTTTCTGCTGCTTCGCCTTGCAGTCACCTGTGCTATCCATGGTGCTGAAACTCCTCTGTTTTTTTTCAGAACTTCCAGTTTTTGGTGCAAGGAGCAATTTTGTGCAGCTGCCGTATGGCAGTGGGTCACAATATATAAAGCATAACTTCATAAGTTACATGTACTCGTGCATGATATGACTACCACAACTTCATGTGAAGGAATTTAATGTTGAATGGGCATTTTTTTTATTGGCTTTTCCTGGTCCAAGGTTTGGTTAGACTAGCTGTCTAGCAGTCAAATGCAGCGGTAACCCTCTCTTCATTTCTACCTAATTTGATCGATGCAGCAGCGTTTTAGCCCTTTAGTCTGCCTAGTACTCTTTCACTTCTGAATCTAATCTGTATCTCCAAAATTTCAGTGTTTCTGATCATTCTCCTGTGAACCTTATTGAACTGTATTCTGGACGTAAGCTTTTTCTATGATAAATTTCTCTTTCAAATGCAATCAGCATTACTATAAAACAGTGAATGAGAAAATATTTAATATGCTTTATGGTAAAATAACGATATGCTATATGCTGTTTTTCATTCACCACCGATGATCAACGATAATCTTTCAATCAAACACAAAATACTGCATACAGAATTGAAGCGGAATATCCTGTACAGTATAATGTATGCAAATGCAATGCTGCCACCCTGAAAGCGCATTTGCACCATGCACCCTGAAAAAAAATGCCAGGCCTTTTAATTTATTTATTTATATTTAATAAATCAAATTGTCCTTCATAAAAGTGAATAGACCGGCATGTACGTACATTGATGGGTGAACCACAGGGTTCTTTTCTGACACTTCAGATGTATTTGAATGTGCCAGAAAAGTGACATAATGAGAGAAGGGAAAAAATGAATCAGCGCTTTTTTGAGTTTCTCTCGTCTGAAAGCACATGTGCAGGGTCCCTATGGCATTCACTGAATTCCAGGGGTTTCATTACCACGAGGTAAAGTTGGCGTGTTTCTGGAGGTCTTGGAAAAAAGACCATACCTATGATGGATAATGAAGGAAAAAAACAGTCATGCAGGTAGATTTTATATTCTATATTTATTATGCTTTATCTTACACTTAAGCTATTTTCAAAAACAAATAAACAACTAAAAACTACGGTTATTGTTAGGGTTAGAGTTAGATTTTCAAATAGGCCACCCCTGCCGATAAAGAAATATGTTATGCTGTTCTGAAATCCCTGGAAATAAGTGCATCCTGGGTTCCTATGGAGACCAGAAGCTTAAATTACTCATTCTGCTTTTTTAAGAAGATCCATGTGCAAGGAGTCAAAAATGATTCATATTGAAGTCAGATAATGCATCCATTTGTAAAATCTATCATAATTTACTGGGATGATGATTGTAGCATGTCTGATTGGATTACATTATTCTACTTTCTTCAGCCTCACACTCCTAACAGAACACCATGATCTAACCAACTTTGTCTACTGTATTTATTCTCCATTTTTGTATCAAGAGAAAGGAAGATCAAGTATTTTCTGTGATTGACTCTAAATGTTCTAAGGGAACATTCTTTCCTTTCATGTGACGTCATCTTTTTTTCCTCTTTAACAGAAATATTTGAAATATATCTCCCTCTCCGGGAACATGGACATGAACACACAACATACCAACAACGACTAACACCAGGGAAGTGAACAAACAGAGTAGATGTAGTAAACAGGAACCAATCACAAAGTGGAGACAATCAGAGACAAAGACAAAACACCTGGGGAAGAGATTGAGTGCAATTAGTGTCCATGGTAACAAATGAGTGGGCGGGGCCAACAATTAACAGCAGGGCAAGACAGCAGACAGAAATAGGGCAAAAACACGGACAGACTTATTACAACAGTAGGTAATGGAATAAAGTAGTCATCTGCCTTTTTTAATGCCTCTCCCAATATTTATTTTTTTAAGAAAGTCCATGCTTTATAATATATAATATATTCGACTTAATTTTCTCACAATGTCAACATAACACTTAGTTTTCCCATGATCGCGACTTAATTTTCTCATGATCTTGTCATAAAAGCTGTTTTCTTGTGATCATGCATAAGAACATGTTTTAGAGGCAGCAAAAGTTCAGTAATGCAGCATCATGGAGTTTTTACTTTAATCAGGGACTCAAAATAAAACATCCCTCTGTCTGTCAGTGATTAAGTGACGTGACATACGGCTAATTACGGTGACCCATACTCAGAATTTGTTCTCTGCATTTAACCCATCCGAAGTGCACACACACACACACCGTGAACACACACCCGGAGCAGTGGGCAGCCATTTATGCTGCGGCCCCTGGGGAGCAGTTGGGGGTTCGGTGCCTTGCTCAAGGGCACCTCAGTCGTGGCGGCCCGAGACTCGAACCCACAACCTTTGGGTTACGAATCAGACTCTCTAACCATTAGGCCACGACTGATTAACAACTTCCACATAAATGTCCGATCAGGAGAAAACAACTTTGGGTATGTCGAGATCACAAGAAAATCGTTGTGATCGTGATATAACATGGAAGAAAAAAAATTCATAATGAATGGCCTTAAGACATTCATATATTTTTATCTTAAGTCTCATCATATAACGTCACATTAAGTAACATGTTATGTAAAGCACTTTGTTTTAAACACTATTATCTTTAAACATGCTTTATATCTAAAATATGATTTGATGACTTAAAATACTGCAAATCGGAAGCGATCATCTTTAATAAAAGTTTCAAATCTTCAAATTAGAGCGTATGAAATAAACAAATCAGTGGTTGTTGCTTTATATTTGACAAATGAATGTAATTGCTCTATGATATGAGTAAAATAAATAAATTAGTAGTATTTGTTCTATATTAATGAAACTGCGTAACACGTTTGGAAGGGCACCATAATGTTTGTATGGTTTTTATATTTTTTCCCTCAGCACTACATAGTACAGTAGGTGTAATGAGCTCACAGAATCGTTGTCTGTTTTGAGAAAAGCTCTTTGTGTTCCCATAAGTCCCTAGTCCTTTCTTTTTTAGCAGAGGCACATTATTATAGGTGACATACTGGTGGTAATGTCACATGATGCTGACAGCTGCTGCAGGCAGCCTGCCTACTCAGTGGCTGCCCACGTAGGAGTTCATGTCAGATTGGCTCACTCGACTCCATACTCCACCTTGTATTTGTTTGCGAAGTGAGTTGAAGGATATCCGCTAGAGACACCTTTATGGAGGAAATGTAGCTTTAGATGTTTTAAAAGCATTCTTTAGAATGTACATCCCTGAACTGTCTTTCCCCAAACCATGTCTATATGTCGGTATTAGTGTAACTCTGAAGCCTTTATTATCGAATTCTTTTATTCACATATCCCAACTGATTAGGTTGGGGTACTAGCACTGGGGCAGCAATGATATACCACCCCTGGAACAGTGGAGGTTAAGGGCCTTGCTCAATTGAACCTTCAACAACAGAGAGCCGTAACCATTTTAGCCAACACTGACCCTAATCATCTTGCTATAAAGGGAGTCAAACTCAGGCCACGGGTATACAAAGGAATTCTAACCACTAAACCATATGAGAAGATGATAAAAGATGAGACACTAAAACACCAAGACAAGACAAAAGGTATTGTTTCAGTACATGCATATATTTAAGGACTAAAACACAACACGGTCTAATAGTTGTTGTGTTGTAACACATGTTGTATTCCGCTAATTCTACAGAATAAGCCATTGTTTGCAAGGACATGTCATGCTTTTTTATGAGATCAATTTTTTATGAAGATTTTCCAGGTAGCACCCCAGCCTTAACTCTCATACTATACAACATAGCGCTTAGAACTTTAGCTAAAATCCAAAACATGTCTCTATCAAACTTTAGGATTTGCATTTCTGGATTTAAAATATGCTGGAATAGGCAAAACCAAGGCGTCTCCTTTGCCTTCCTAAAAGTTAGAAACTTCATCTATTGTAAAAAAAAAAAAAAAAAAAGAGCAGACTGAATAAATTTAGTTTATTTTCTAACCTACTGTAAGATGGTGATATGTCATTGCTAATGTTTATTAATGTTTATGTTGATTAATATCAATTGCAGTAGATAGCATCATTTTTCATAAGGTTCTCAGGCAACGGTTTTCTCATATAAACTTAATTCCATTAGTTAAAACCTTTTTTTTGTTTTTTATACTTTTTACTTCTAGCAATTTGCCTTAAAGGCAGGGTCTCGACTTTTGAGAAATGCTTCAGAATACTGAGTCGGGCCAAATAATGAACAAAAATCAAAACAAAAATCAAAACAAACGTGTAGCCAATGAGCTGAAAGGGGCGGGTCTTGTCAATATGGGCAGAGAGAGTGTCCAGTGCGCGTGTGTGACAGCAGAAAGCGGTTTTAACATTGACACGGAGGATAAAAACAAAGAAAGAAAGAGAAGAAAGGCTTACGATAAGGCAAGAAGTAGGACGTGTTAATATAGGATCAGCTTTTCAGAGAATTGAAGGAGAAGGAAGTTGGCCACATATTCTCAGGTTGGAGTTTCCCGAGTCAATAACTCCTGAGCTAAACGCTGTTACTACACAAATAACACCTCTTTTCTATCGTAGTAATGTAGAGAGGCAGCTACAACCGTGTTTTGTGTAGTAACAGCGTTTAGCTCAGGAGTTATTCACTCGGGAAACTCTAATCTGTGAATATGCGGCCGACTTTACTTAAGACGCCGAAGCGCTTTTTTCCTTCTCGATAGGTGAGTAACGTTGGTTTTGCTTTGTTACACAGAACTAATATATGCCTTTATCCTTTACATGATTATGCTTGTGTGTCATTTTTGCTTGTTTGTTTATCTGCAATCGTATTGTTCTTCCCTTCAGCTATGATAAAGACATATTTCATTAGTTGCCTGGGTTACGTATGTATGTGTGGGCGGAGCTATCGATACCGGGGTGGGACCCATTTGGGTTAGGGGCGTGTTTGTTTTGGTGATTTAAAATTTCGACATTGGCTTTCAAAAATCGGAGACCCTGCCTTTAAGTGTATTTTTTAGCTTAATAATTTGAGTTTTAAATACGATTTTGACATATCATCTATACCTCACTTAAATTTATTTTCTCAATACTTTATCCGCTCTGCATGCTACTAACCATATTTTATATCTTAACAAATCAGTTAGATCATTGCAGTTTGGTCCACAGTGTTAAGGCAGTGTTGAGACAGTATTAATTTATAGGCTTTGTGTTAATACAGTGAACTGAGGGCACAATTAGAGCGCTCCAATCTTTGAATTTATTATAAAATACCCAGCACTTTTCTAGAAATGAAAATTTATTAAGAAGAAGCTGGTAACATCTACTATATCAGCTAAAATATGAGAACACTATATATGACACTAATAATCTTTTCATATTGCCAAGAAACTCCTAAAGTCATTACTTTAGTTCACTTAGAAGCTATTAATTATCATATAGTTTCTGACCCTCTACCCTACTGAGAGGGGAAAAAAATCTCAACCTTTTATACAGTCCATTCTCTGGCAGTGTAGTACATACTTCACTTATCGAAGTCAAGAGTGTCTGAGAGTGAGTAAAGAGCTGCAGAAAATCACCGAAAAAGACACTTAGAGCCTCGTGATGTCCATTTTGCAGTCACAGCGTTTTCAATCTCTTGCTAAAAAAGACTTCTAGTTCCCACGAAATTGGGAAATGATGTGTAAAAGTGATGATTCTTTGTATTAAAGCTTGCAGCTTCTACTTCTGTGTAATAACATTCATGCTTTATAGTGAAGCTGATGACGTAAACACAAAATGGGTATTTTGTCCATTCCTAGTTACTTAAACTCATATAATATAAAAGTATGAATTGTCTATATCGATACAAACATGGAATATTATGGTATCTATCTATCTATCTATCTATCTATCTATCTATCTATCTATCTATCTATCTATACATACATACATACATACATACATACATACATACATACATACATACATACATACTAATCAGCCACAACATAAAAACCATTAACAGGAGAAATGAATAACATCAAGTATCTCGGTACATTGGCACCTGTCAGGAGGAGGAATATGTGAGGCAGCAAGTGGGCAAGCGTAAAGATCTGAGTGACAATGACAAGGGCCAAATTGTGATGGGAAGATAACTGGGTAAGAGCATCTTCAAAACACCAGTTCTTCGGGACTGTTCCTGAGATGCACTGGATAGTGGAGAACCGGTGAACCTTTGTGAACAAGGCTCAGAGATATATGTGGGGAGTAAAGTGCTAGCCCATCTGGTTTGATACAACAGAAGAAGTATTGTAGTGCAAATTTCTGAATTTCACCTTTTGAATGATCAAAAGGTGTCAGAATGACAAGGCATGTAGCTGGGGAAAAATTAGACATTATTTTATTAGAATTATTAAAATATTTGCAGATGTAGTATTATGTAGAGTTCAATTCAATTGTATTTGTAGAGCACTTTGAACAGTGGGCATTGTCTGAAAGCAGCTTTACAGAACATATAATGTTTATGTAGATTTATTTGAATTTATCCTTATTTATCCCTAATGAGCAAGCCTGAGGCAAACTGTGGCAATTAAAAACTCCCTTAGATGGTACGAAGAAGAAATCTTGAGAGGAACCAGACTCAAAGGATACCCATCCTCATCTGAGAGACAGCAGAGAGAATATAAATTATTATAAACACCGGAGAGTGTTATTATAAATAATGTCCTTTCTATAGTCATATACAGTCAATTTGGAGCTCATGAGCAACTCAGAAATTAGCTCATCATCTGAGTTCATTAAATATATAACACCAACACCTCTATAACAAAGCCTACAAATTCTCAACGATGGAGATACAGCATGTGTAAAATGTTTTGTGTTTTGATTAAAAGGGTTATTCTCTTCAAAGACCTCATGGGGTTGGCAATTTCTATTCAAATGGCTAAAAGCGACATGAAGCGGAATCCAACTGGAGATGGTACATCTCTTCGTGCCTCAGGATACTCACAGGGTTGGCCTCTTCTCACCGAAGGTCCAAAATCTTCATGAATCCGAACACAACTGGAGCTGGTACAATCTCTGGATGCTTCAGGATGAAGAAGAAAAAGAGAAGCAAGTGGAGAGAAATTAGCGTAACTGAAGTTGATAATATAACCAAGCACTAGATGATAATGTTCTTTTGATTAGATCTTCAGGAGCATACGGTTATAAGACGTGTTATGTGTATGGCTAGCGAGATGTGTCTTTAATCTACATTTAAACTGAAAGAGTGTGTCACGAACCACGAACCACGAACACTATCAGAAAGGCTATTTAAAAATTTCCGGAGCTTAATACGAATACTCTCTGCTGCCTTTATTAGACTGATAATCTGTGAATTAACAGAAGTCTGAAGTTTTGTGATCTCAAAGAGTCAGAAATGATCAGAAAATAAATATAAAACAAGTAACTTCCAGGCATTACTTCAGTTTCTAGCAGCTATAAACAGTCACATTTTTTCCTTCATGCTTCCAGAAGCCTCTCTGTCCATTTTCTGTTCTGTTCTCTATACAAAGTGCATGGTCACATACTGTACACCAAATGTAAAGTCTTGTCAGCTGTTTCTGCCTAGATGCCCAGTATATAATAACCTTGCCTCACTTTCCTGTTGCCTCTTTTGGATGTACCCTTTGGATTTGTCTGGCTGTTCATTCTTAAAGGTGGGGTCCCCGTTGTTTGAGAAATGCTTCAGAAAACTGCGCTGGGCCGCCAAACAAAACAAAAACAAAACTAATGTGTAGCCAATGAACAGAATGGGGCATGTCTTGTCAATATGGGCGGAGAGAGTGTTCAGTGCGCATGTGTGACATTAGCAGAAAGCGGTTTTAACATTGACATGGCGGATAAAAACAAAAAAGAAAGCGAAGAAAGGCTTATGATAAGGCAAGAAGTAGGACGTGTTGATATAGGATCAGCTTTCCAGCGCTGGAGAGAACTGAACGTCTTCCGCGTGAAACGGAGATAAACCTTTCACGGTAAAACACACAGTACTACAAAAACACATTTGTATTACCATAGTATTACCCTAATAGTTGTCCGGGTTATACTTGGCTGGTGTATGTGTGGGGCGGAGCTATCAAAACAGGGGTGGGACCCATTTGGGTTAGGGGTGGTTTATTTTGGTGATTTCAAATGTCAACATTGGCTTTCAAACAACGGAGACCCCACCTTTAACTGTAAGCTCTGTGTGATCTATTACGACAACAAACGAAAGTTAATTACATTTAGTGTAGTAATGTTTACCTTCATTTGAAATCAATCAACACCTCGTGATCAATCATACACACATTTACAGTACTGTTTTCTTTTCATTTTAAGCAGATATAGTATTTTTTTGAATGATTTAAAGAATCATTAAATATAATAAATCAATCCTGTTTGAGTGTTAGATATAAAATATATTTTATGTATATATAAACTATAAACAGCAGTAAACTGTAATAAACTGTAAATCCTAGATACAATTTGTGCAGGTTTTTAAGGAAATTGGCTGGAATGTATCACTGAGCATCTTCACTAATCTGTCACAGTTCTTCTGGAGACTTTAAATGACCGGACTTTACGGATAAGAGCCAACAGCCTCCACCCATTATGTTGTTTTTCTGTTTTTTTGTGGTGGTGAAAGTATTGCTTTCTTTTCTGACTTACTATTGTATCTTTTGTATTTTTTCTTCGTGTGTGTGTGTGTGTGTGTGTGTGTGTGTGTGTGTGTGTGTGTCAGTAGCAGTGAAGCAATAAAATAAACATCTATAATGAAAGTTGCATTCAAATAAACATTAGTACGCTTAAGACTCCCACAATATAATATATAATGGTCAATAGTTTATGATTGTTTCACTTGAATTTCTTTCCCAGATTTCTAGCAGCACAAACTACTGTATACACAATGTGGCACTGCAGGCAGAGCAAATGTTACAAGATTTCCACACTCATAAAAAAACATTTTCCCAGTCGCTTGGCCATCTGTTCTCGATAGATACAATAAAACAAGCTATCATGAGACCATGCAGATGCACAAGGTGACACTTTGCAGCGCAGCCAGAGAGGCATTGAATTCCAAGTACACTGCCATGACATGAATGTGATTTTTAACCCGAGATCTCGTTTCAGGGTCGAGCTCTGCAATGCGAAAAAAAAAAAAAAGACATCCTCAGTTCTCAGTAGATAATGTATGATTTCGACATAAGAGAACTGATATTTCAATGGAACATTTTTCGTTAATTAAAATGTCAACATGATCTGAGAAGTTCATTCATTCTCTTTGGTTAATAGATGAGGACTTTACTACAAGGCTGCTATTGAATTTACACTTGATGTTTTGAGATTTGTATTTTATGGCAGTTTCTTAAGATTTCAGCTGAAATGCAGATTATCGGTTGACGAGGAGAATTTTCTTGACAAGAACTGCAACATAAGCTTTTCTTTAATTCTCTGAAAAAAAAGATAAGTTTTTACATTAATATTTAAAAAAAAGTTATTGTTATTATTATTATTATTATTATTATTATTATTATAACACTTTAAACAATAGACATTGTCTCAAAGAAGCTTTAGAGGAATATGAAAATTTTGAGTAAATATGACGAACTTAAATTCTTTTGTTTATCCCCTATAAACAAGCCAGAGGTGATGATGGTGAGACAATATGAGAAAGAAACCTTGAGTGGAATCAGACTCAAAAAGGAATTCGTCCTCAATTGGGTGACACCATAGAGCATGGTTATAAATCATTTATTTCCTACAATTGTATATAGTCAAGTAGGGCATCGTAACAAGAACATTTGTGCAGATTTTAGTTCCAAATGAAGTTCTGTACTAAAGGAATTGCATGTGTCTCAATAAGTCATGTTTATTAAAACTAATGATGTCTTTTTAACTGTTTGGTTAGAATACACATTACATTCCCAGTGTTTAGCAGACTTCCTTACCTACACACCTAATCTCACTTTATTCAACCGAGCAATTAAGGGTTAAGGACCTTGCATAGGGACCCGGCATTGGCATCTGTGTGAACCTGGGATTTGATCTCTAACTTTCTAATCAGTAGGCCAACACCATAACCACTAGTCTACCACATCCCACAAGTGGCTGGAATATTTTTTGTGGTGTTAGGGATCATAGAATTTGAAAGAATGATTGATAATATAGCAAAATTCAAGCTATTTATGCTCCCTTGCATGCAATAAATAGTTTGGAGTTACACTTACTAACAAGAATAAAAAATTATACCTAAGTTTGCTTGAATGTGTTTTTGTTTTTGCATCATTCATGCAAACTATTTACTATGACTTCATGTATGGAAAGTCTTTCCACTTTTTTCTAGAGTAAATCTCCCTCCAGTATTTTTTTTTTCAGTGATAGGAGAATGAAATGTAAATCATTAGCGATAAGACTGAAGGTAGAGCGTATTGAGGATTACTGTACAGAAAGTTCAAAATCAGCATGTAATTTTCAAAACAAACCTCACTCTTGACAATCCACTGACATTTCTTCAGATATAATGTTTTTCCAGGTTTTTGACAGCTACTGTTTATGTTTGGGTTTCCAACATTATCAGAATCTATGAGCATATGAAATAAGCTAAAAAGAAAACAACAACAACAACACAGATGTTTCCGCAAACCTAAACTAAGAATGTTAAAATTATGAAATGCCCATGCAGCACAGAGTCTTCATTTAAACACGTCTGGAAATCTCTGGAAGGTTTTGGCAACAAAGTCACTGCTAAGAATTCCACTGCAGTTAAGGAAATGTGCAAGAGATCGGAAGATGAGTGGACCAGGATGTCAAGATCTAGCTCGGACTTTTTCCATGTGCCTTTTGTTTACGTTTTGTGTTTACGTGTCTGCCCGCCTTTGCACACGTGTCCCTTATGCGTCTAATTGTCTTCAGTATTTAGCCGAATCCTTGTATTTTGTTTTGTCTGGTCAGTGTTTGGTTTTGTTTGAATCTCTATCCTGCATTTAGGTCTGTTTTTATGCCCGTCCTGTTGACACAGGATCACAGCGTGAGAAACTAGTGATGTGCGAAATGTTGGACAGCTGTACCCTCAAAAATTTAGCATTTAATTATCTTTTGTGCTACAATAGTTACGAAAAAAGTCATTTTATTTTGTAAAACATACTAATAGAATAGTATCATATACACAGCTAATGTTCCTTCAAAATGTTAGCAAAGAAATTCAAGCGTTTATAAATTACAAATTGTTCTGTAATTTTTTCAACATTTTTCAACATTTTCAACATTTTTTTCAACTTTGAAAAGTCAGCCTTTAAAGAATGTTTTAAATGATCATTAGTTAGTTTTTTTTTTTTATTGAGAGAAAAATCATTTAAATGATTTTCAACATGTTAAAAGTATAGTTTAAAATGTGCGTTATTTGATATACTTTAAGCTGTCATTGAGATGTTATTCTAAAATTCCATATTAATCTGTATTGTACACTTGATGTAACACTTGATGTATAGAATCATGTATCTTGATGTATTGATGTACAGAACTTAAAACATGTCAGTTTTCCAAGCATTGAATCTCAATTACTTGAATCATTCATTCATTCATTCATTCATTCATTTTCTACCGCTTATCCGAACTACCTCGGGTCACGGGGAGCCATCTCAGGCGTCATCGGGCATCAAGGCAGGATACACCCTGGACGGAGTGCCAACCCATCGCAGGCCACACACACACTCTCATTCACTCACACACACACACACACACACACACACACACACACTACGGACAATTTTACAGAGATGCCAATCAACCTACCATGCATGTCTTTGGACCGGGGGAGGAAACCGGAGTACCCGGAGGAAACCCCCGAGGCACGGGGAGAACATGCAAACTCCACACACACAAGGCGGAGGCGGGAATCGAACCCCCAACCCTGGAGGTGTGAGGCAAACGTGCTAACAACTAAGCCACCGTGCCCCTTTACTTGAATCAATTTATTTCTAAATTTCTACCAGTATATACATATAGTTATTCATTGTAGCATGTTCCATACTTCATATGTTACTGTAGCTAAATTTGGGCAATGAGCCAAAAATATAATAAATGTCAAGTTTTACACAGAATGTGTTAAGAAAGCAGACATACAGTATATTTGCCCAAACGATGTAGAAGTTACAAGTACTTACTTTCTAACCTTTCCTTTTCTCTCACCCTGCAGAGATCATATTAAAATCAATAAGCAGCTTTTTAAATAATCGATAATCTGTCTAAAGATGTTTTAATTTTCCTGCTTTCCAGCCGTGCTTTTGTAATGCAGCATACTTCTTGGTTGTTTTCTAGTGAAACGAACATAAGCTGAATGGATTCAGTTTGTAAACAGCCGAAATACCAGCTGTCAAATGAGCCGAGATGCCCGAGTGCCGTTGTTGACAGTGTAAAGATTTCAGCAAGCAAATTCCTTTGAAATCTAATCAAAATGAGGAACTTCAATAGTCAATAGTGAATCCAAACCTCAATAGTGATTATTTCAGCATTGGTAAGAAAGCAAACAGTGATCAGACAAGTCCAGAGCAACAGTTTTGGCTTTTATTTTATTCCAATTTCAATTTTGAGTAGTAGGTATAGACTTTTATTTTCACAGTGTGTACTTGAGTTGTATTATTGCTGTCATTATTGTTGACTAATGAAAATATCGGCTAGATAAAAAGCGACGAGATATGTGCCTACTTCTGCGTTTCCAGACTGCCCACTAAACTGATTTCTATACAACCAGTCATTGTGTAGTACATTTGACAGCAGGGTGTGGCATAGTGCTATTTCCAGTCAATTGGCATTTAGAGTTAATAAGAAATTTGAATTGCATTTGGCACTGGTGTCGATTCAGTGCTATTTCTGATTAAATATCCCAGCCTCCTGTCAGTAACAGTTGGGTTGCATCAGTTGTCTATGCAATATGTGTCTCCTGAGGTCCACCTTACCTCCATCTGCCAATTCCATTACTGCCAGCAGGCTTATTCAGGCACACTACTGTAATCATTACTTGCTTCTTTATCTTCACAATCTCATTTTCTTTCCTTCTTTTATTTTTTGTTTCGCCTCTGATAGTATGATGTATATAGCTTTTCTCGCAATTTGATAGGGTAAATAGAATCGACAATGTATACATCAATTTTGTCCAAATAATCCAACAAACAGTTATAAAGAAGTATATATTGATAAGAAGAATCGTGGTGGAGATTACTAATCTAAAGATATTTATAAGGCTTTGTCCTTCTATGCTTTTATGTACCTTGTATCTGTAGTGACTAGAGACTGACATTGTCATCGGTTGTTTTCTTAAGATTATGACAAGGGCAGTAGGAGACTGGAGATGAGTTGTCAGGAATTAGGCATAAACAACGTCCAGTAAATCTTCATGTAGGCCTTCTAGCAGACCTTGGCCTTGTCCAGATTAGTTTGATCAGGAGATGAGCATGCGGTGATTTTGAGCCAGTGATTGATGATGTTTTGCTTTTACATATCTTCTTTACTTAAGTTCTGTCTATAAAATCTTGATGTAATCAATGATCGTGTCCCTTATGCTATATACAGAGTGTTGCAGAGTCCTCAGAACTTCCACGACAGTTTATACTGTGGTCAAGTTTAACAATGAGATTCTTGTCAGTGTACTGACAATTACAATTGGAATTAAAATTTGAGAAACCTAAATAAAGCAAACATCAGAGTCAGGAATACAAAACTTAGAGTATCTAGGCTAGTACAGAAGCTAGACCAAGACCTGGTGAGACAAAGGGGCTTAAATCAGGTAGCTAATTACACAAGACAAAACAAGTGAGCGGAAATAATACACACACAAAAAAGAGTTCAACTAAAATGTACAGGGTTCCAATTTGGTGCTCTATTATGAGTCATTTACTTATTTTTATTCAACTATGCAAGTTATTAGGAAATAAGACACCAAAGGCACAAAATACTGTAAAATACTAGCATCAGTTGTGAGTGGTGAGAAAGCAATTACAGATAATATAAATAAAAAAAAATCTTATGATAGCTGAGTTATCTATAAAAACCTGTAATGAACAGTCATTTCAGGAATATCAGGACATGGGCTGATGACCCAGCTTGTGTAAATGGACTAGCAGAGATACTGTAATTCAATTCAATTCAATTCAAGGTTATATGTATAGCGCTTTTTACAATAGACATGGTCTCAAAGCAACTTAACAGAACATAAACATAGAACAAATGGTTAATATAAAGAATAATATAAAGATGAATAAAATACAAAATTCAAGATTATTATTAGATATATATATATATAGTTCACAAAGTGTATTTATTTATCCCCTATGAGCAAGTCTGAGGTGACTCAGGCAGCAGTAACAAGGAAAAACTCCCTTAGATGGTAAAGGAAGAAACCTTGAGAGGAACCAGACTCAAAGGGGAACCTCATCCTCATATGGGTGACACTGGAGGGTGTGATTATAAATATACAGTCTCAAATCTGAATTGTTTTGGCGGACATGGGCCCCTTTGTGGGATTTACTTGAACAAGCGAGACCCCAACCCTGACCTGTTTTGATTTGCCCTTTGCTTTTCCACAGTCACTCTCATATTAAAAATTTATCGTGGTTATATTGTTACTAATATGTTTGAATGTATACTGTGTGTGCTGACTGATTGGCTCTGTTGTTGTTTTGTTTTGTCTGAGTTCTAACAAGAAATCGATAACATTATAATTAGAGATAAATATACAGTCTAATAAATAAGCCTGTTCATAATGGTTTGACTTTGATGGAGCCAAGAACCACAGCACCAGAAGTGGTCACACATAAAGAAATAGATCTGAGATGAAATGAATTCATTACATTTTCAAATCCATGTGCAAACACTGTCGATTTGAATATGTGTATTATAATGATGTGTCTGCTATAATCACACACACACCCATGATGATTTGAAACGACTAGATATTTCGATTCTCAAAAGCATAACTATAAAAGCAATTTGTTTTTAATTCTGTAGATTTAGATCTTAGTCCACTGATATACACCTACACTGAAAAAAAAAAAAAATCCAACATTTACTGTGAACGTTTTTCTTTACGGTTTCTACTTCCTTGCCTTATTCGTTGTCATTTTGGTGAAATGGATTCTATAAAGCATATAACGTTGTTTACAGCATGGTTGGATGTCCTTTAATCCTTCAAAATGGATGTTGAATGGTGTTGTATTGATATATGTGTTAACATTTTTGTGAATCACTCTGTGTAGGCACTATGAAGTGCCCTTAGAGTGGGAGAAAAAAGCCTGCAGCACATCCCCATGCTACACTTTCATTAAAAACTCTATTTATAGCATATAGCAGAGGCTTAGGAATGGCATCTTCTTAATCTAAACTGTACCTGACAACATTTTCACTGTTCAACCATGAAACCTCTGCTTCAACATGTCTAAAGAAAACATATACAGAATTTCACGTGATCAAGAGCCAATTATGGTCTCAATAGTTTGGGATCACTTGGAAATGTTGTTGTTTTTTTTTTTTCTGGTTAGAATCATTTTGTGTTGTTCTATAAAGGTAATAGTTCAGTAAGATCACTTGGACATTTCTGTTTTCTAAAGAAAAAAAATCATTTTTATCCATTTTAATAACATAAAATGAATCAGTTTAATGAAAGATGTAGAAAGATCTACATTGTCACAAAGTAGCCCATTATCAGTAAGCATCAGTTCTCTGTTTCGATCTCGTCTTATGTTTGCATAATGATTAAATTTATCATTTTATAAGGTTAATTGATTATTAAAAAAAACTTTTTTTTTCTAAAACAAACAAAAAAGATTTTTATCAATTTATAAAATGTTGTTGCTTGTTGAATGGTTTATTATTGTTCATTCTGAATAAATGATCTGTACCTGCTTAAATCTTTGTGCACATATTCATTCATTCATTCATTCATTCATTCATTCATTTTCTACCACTTATCAGAACTACCTCGGGTGCCTGTGATTATTTCAGGCGTCATCGGGCATCGAGGCAGGATACACCCTGGACGGAGTGCCAACCCATCACAGGGCACACACACACTCTCATTCACTCACACACTCACACACTACGGACAATTTTCCAGAGATGCCAATCAACCTACCATGCATGTCTTTGGACCGGGGGAGGAAACCGGAGTACCCGGAGGAAACCCCCGAGGCACGGTGAGAACATGCAAACTCCATACGCACAAGGCACAGGCGGGAATCAAACCCCCGACCCTGGCGGTGTGAGGCAAATGTGCTAACCACTAAGTGTGGACGTATTGTACAAGACTAAAATGAGCTCTGCACTGACATACTATACCATTTATAATATGCCTAGCACTTTTTATATTCCAAAAATTTCTAGCCTAGGTTAGTCATGTGCTGTATAGATGCGGTTCTTTAAAGTAGTTCAGATCTTTTGAGTTTGTCTTCAGATTGTACGCCTCCTGGGACTTCAGAAGCATCTCCATGACATGCCAGTATCTTATCAATTGAAACAATTGTGGATCCTCAGTGAAATTAACCAATCATGGCAAAGAAGAGAATGATTTCTTTGTGATGTAAAGGCCAATGTGGTTTACCATAGGCCTTTAAAAATGACTTGGCATATTTGTTATCTCTGTTTTGAACATCCATGACAGCATTTCATTGTTTTACTCTTGGAGATCCCATGTCTAATGTCCTACTTCAGGCTCAAGGGATGCAGTGGCACCCAAACCCATGAACACGAGAGTACTGCCCTAATAAAGCTGGATACAGTATAGTATAGTGTGAAAAATAGGGATACACAACCACATTTCCGTACTACACAGTACATTTACGACTCTAGGGTCAACGATTTTTCTTCTTTGATAGTTTAAAAGAAAACCCTGTACATGGATGCAATTTTCTCTACATGTGCAGTAGCCTTGACCCTCGCCACTCAGGGAGTGACATAATCTTAGCCTTTATTTCAAAGCTCATTCATTGCTGACATTTTTCCAGATGCTTTTTGGTTATTACCACACACAACCTTTGGGCAATATTACAATCATGCACACTGTGAGCTCTTTTATGGCTTTGAGTGTTTTGCAGTCAGCATAGAAGAAAGCCTGTGATGAGCTTTTCCTTTCCCTTGCTCATATACTGTAGAAACTTGTGGAGCAGAAATAAAGCAAAACAAAAGAAATTGAATGTATGCATTGAGGAGGTTTACCAAGGCAAAAGCTATTTTTTAGTTCAGGGTCTGATTAAGCCATGAATGCTGCAAGTTCAGAAGTTCAAACTCTCTCGCTCTCTCAAGAAAGAAATAGTGTGAGGTTAAAAAGCACATTACTGCTAAGAGACAAAATATGAGTGTCATGGATGGGTCAATGACATACCGCAGCTCTTTCATTCACTGCTTGAGCAAAGAATCACCTTCTTAACTAGAGAAAACCTCACTGTAATTGTGTGCCCCTTAAATCCTGTTTCTGACAGTCATTTCAGTGGCTTAACTCCTTCACGTTATAGCACTTCTCGTCCTGAGGCGGGAATAAAAAAGTGAGTTATTTACTGCCCTGGCAGCTGCAATTTATTTATACAGAAACATATTATATCATTGTATTCCTGGTACTAGAAATACCTTAGACATAAACATAAAACCAGATAGACAACTGATTTTTTGTGGGGTTTGCATTGCTGTCACTCTTGAGTTTGCACAGAAATAATAGTATTTTCAGAAATTATTATTATTATTATTATTATTATTATTATTATTATTATTATTATTATTATTATTATTATTATTATTCATGTTTTATCATTATTCCAACACATGGCGGCTGAGCTGGGGGGCTAATGGCAAGCCTACACCAGCCCGACGCCTCTCGCCGCAGCCAACTCCATAGTAGTAAAGAGTCCAGCCTCTCTCGAGGAGTTAGTTTGCAGAACCCAAGCTGTGCGTGGAGGTGAGTGACTATCTCTAGTCAGTATCTCTCAACATCCCGGACCAGCTCAGGCTTCTTCCTCCCAGCGTGGTGACATTCCATGTCCCTAGAGCCAGATTCCGTGTCCGGGGATTGGGTCGCTGAGACCCCCGCCTTCGACTGCCACCCAATCCACAATGCAATAATGTACATTATTCTATGTAATTATAATATTAACATGTATTCTTCGTAGTAGTAGTAGTAGTAGTAGTAGTAGTAGTAGTAGTATTGTGTTATAATTACTAATTATAATTACTTGCAGACATACAGCTTAGCATTTATAGAGATTTAACTTAATGTTACATAAAGATATTATTAAGAAATTAATATCTAACATGTTTTGAATAGATACAAATCAATGTACACCTTTTTTAACTTGCAAATCCACCCATAGCCTCTCTTCAAAATAAAATGATGAAATGCTGCTTAAAGCACTCCGTTTTGATTAGCAGCAGCACTGTTTCTCAGCTTCTTGGGTGCTGATTTCTTTCACCTTTCTGAAACGTAACAAATCCAAGTACTGACATAAATCAGATAAAATATGATTAGGTGGCTATTGTCGTCAACTATAATCAAAAGTTTCCTGATTTAGGGAAGACACGGTTGTTTTGAAAGACAGTTCTTTAGCTTATTCTGTCATTTTAGATAGAAAACATGACAGAAAGCTCCACAGGGAGTCAATTATGAACTCAAATAATGGAACTGTGGTTGAGGAACTGTAAAGGTATGTTCAGCAAATTGCTCTTTGTTGTCTTATTATATTGTGAATGAAAAATGAACACAGATATTTTGCAGACTGAAAAGATATAGATACAGTTTGTGGTATTGCATTACAAAACACATCTAGAGTTTAAGGACCACTGCCCAGGGCCGTACCAGAGAATTGAGAGTTTATGGTTGAGGGCTTGCAGAGATTTACAGGGAATGAGCTTCAGGGATAGCAGTTCTGCTGAGCTGTGCCATGGTTAAGTCCTTCTACAAAGCTCTTAAACCTCCCATTTCTCTAGGGACACCTGCCAGGCTGACCCTCAACTAGTAATGTAGCTAACCAGATGATGCTTGAGTCTCGGACTTGGGCTAAAGTATAACCAAATCTGACTGAGTCTTACTTATCTATGGCTTGAAACTTGACTTTAGTTGAGTTTAGACTAGAAGACTTTGAACAAATTACCTGTAACTTGAGCTCGGACTTAAGAATTAACTAGTTTGACAAACTTGACTCGGCTATAATATAATATAATATAATATAATATAATATAATATAATATAATATAATATAATATAGGGGGGCATGGTGGCTTAGTGGTTAGTATGTTCGTCTCACACCTCGAGGGTTGGGGGTTCGATTCCCGCCTCCTCCTTGTGTGTGTGGAGTTTGCATGTTCTCCCCGTGCCTCGGGGGTTTCCTCCGGGTACTCTGGTTTCCTCCCCCGGTCCAAAGACATGCATGGTAGGTTGGTTGCCATCTCTGGAAAATTGTCTGTAGTGTGTGTGTGTGAGTGAATGAGAGTGTGTGTGCCCTGCGATGGGTTGGCACTCCGTCCAGGGTGTATCCTGCCTTGATGCCTGATGACGCCTGAGATAGGCACAGGCTCCCCATGACTCGAGGTAGTTCGGATAAGCGGTAGAAAATGAATGAATGAATAATATAATACAATATAATATAATATAATATAATATATAATATAATATAATATAATATATAATATAATATAATAGCCTTGTATATAACCTATATCTACTTTATTCAAGTTGAATTAATTATCTAAATAAATACTCAAGAACAGTAGAAGAGTTTAAGCTCCTACTTCACCCCTACTTCTGCGATACTATAGAGGAGATGTGAACTCCATCTGATCTTTTGCATCAATACAACATATATTAGACTGTATATTCATAATCCAGTGTCACCAATATGAGGATGAGGTTCCCCTTTGAGTCTGGTTCCTCTCAAGGTTTCTTCCTTTACCGTCTGTTACTGCTGCCTGAGTCACCTCAGACTTGCTCATTGGGGATAAATACATACACATTGTGAACTAAATATATCTAATATTCATTTAGAATTTTGTATTCTATTAATCTTTATATAATTTTTTATAGTAACCCTTTGTTCTATGTTTATGTTCTGTAAAGCCGCTTTGAGACAATGTCAGTTGTAAAACGCGCTATACATATACAGTACAGTAACCTGGAATTGAATACTTCAAGTACTGTACAAGAAATCATACATATCATATCTTAGTAATAATTATCCAAATTTTAAAAAAAGTTGCTGTAATAAATTTATGCTGCTTTCACTATAGAACCAAATAACACGAGAGAACAATAAGACCTTATTAACAACAGCTTTATTTATAATATGTCACAACCAGAGGGAGGAAGGAGTCAGACCCGTATGCAGGATAGCTTCAAATGAAAGGGGTTTAATAAATAATGAAGACAAAGACATAAAAGACGATAACTGAAACAGTACAAATGACGACACTTAACAACGACTAGACATGACGAAGGAGTAAACGTAACTAATGATTCCGCACTGCACTCTGCAACGCGACTCACTTAAATATAAAAGACACGATGACGCAGACGAAGGCGGGGCAGACACGTGACGAGGAAGATAAACAAAAGGCACGTGGCCAAAAGTCCGGGCTAAGTCCTGACAGTATAATAAATGCTATGCTATAAATGATGTGTTAGGAATTTAGATTATTGAAGATGTTTGATGACAATTCCTGAGGTTATATATATATATATATATATATATGAATATGATATAAGTATAATATAATATGAGAGTAAAAGTCAAAAGTATTAGGAGAAAGAAAAACAAGTACAGATGGCAGACTTACATACAGTAACAAACGCATTGAAGGGAAAAGACCTGCAATGCACGTTTGGGTGATTTCACTCCTCTAACTGACTAATTTGGCTCTAATTGGAGCTTGTTAAAGATCTGATGCATTAAATTGAGTAGATTTGCAGCAGGAAAAGCACCAAAATTTGCAATGGAGTTTCCCACAGCATTCTTTCAATATCATCAATGTGAGCTCAAGGCATCATGGATTCCTCAACTGTAGTATTTTTACTGATAGATGTAGAGGGGGTTGTAGAGGGGGTTTGGGAGTGATCTCTCACACTGCTCCTACCTTTAAGATACAAAGCAGTGCTTTTTTGTGTTCATACGGCTAAGATGGAGCAAATCCTCATGGCAACCAACACTGATAGGTGTACTATAAAGACCGCTGTGTCTTAATGAGCAACCAAGGCCTTCACTGTGAAGGGATAAGGTTGGATTTCACTTTTATCTCCACACCTGAGCTTTTTTTTCCCAGATAACACAAAGTCATATGTGAGGCAATGGTGACATTTTCAGAGCCTGTGTTACAAAAATCAAAAAAAAAGAAAAGAAAGAAAAAACCTTTCTTATTGAAACTCGTGAACATTTTTCATTCCACCGAGCCGAGGAGTTATCCATCATTTTCCGCTGAGACTTCCTTTGTTGCAAAGCACATACTAAACGTGCCACTCCGCATCTATTTTCCTCTGAAGGGTTTTGAGTTTTTAATTAATTTCTAATAAGTACAGAGGATCTCAATTAGCTGAAATGTATAACGTTTACATTTTCTCAGGTAAAATATGGACAGAATTCCCACTGAAGAGTTCACATTGAACTACTACAGGGTTCTCAGTACAACAACACAACAAGGGCTTTGTTGTGAGATGACCGTGTGTTCATAGAACTGATAGAAATTCCAAAAACATATTAAATTATATATTTTTTTTCAAGCTCCTAATACAAATTCTGATAATACATAAAATACAACATACAAGGTTAAGAGAATCATTTGGGAATCAGACCAAGCAGACTAAATATTTACGCCATTTGGTAGACCCCCTTATCTAGAGTGAATAGAACAGGGAATAAAACTAAAAAAAAATCATGAAGGTCAGCTGAATGAAAATAACTTGTTTGTTAGGTTTAGATAAGCGGATGACGTGAAAGAATAACGTTGATCACAGCCATGAGCAGACATATCAGAAATGTATTAGGTAGGTATTAGCTGTTCAAACCAGAGAGAGCATATAAAATTGAATGAAATGGAAAATCTGTCAGAATCTCAGTGTCAGTAAAGTCGGATTTAAGAAAAAAACATTCTGTATAGTTCACAAAAAATATGTTTCTCAATAAAAACATGATTTCATCGCTTATACTAACCGTAATTTAATCAACTTTCTTAATTATTAGAACTAGCGTTAATCATTTACATTATGAAAGCTGTGAAGATGTTAACACTGATTGGATCCATAACTGTAGATCTAAATTTAGTCAATGAAACATTCATGGTGTTGTGGGTTCGATTCTCATCTCAAATGCAACCTTGGTTTATTCAGAGATTCGATAATACACGCTCAAATCATGCTTAATGATTTTTTGTTTTGTTTGTTTTTTTGCAAAAATAGGGTTCTCACTCTCACTCATTTTCTACCGCTTAACCGAACTTCTCGGGTCACGGGGAGCCTGTGCCTATCTCAGGCGTCATCGGGCATCAAGGCAGGATACACCCTGGACGGAGTGCCAACCCATCACAGGGCACACACACACTCTCATTCACTCACACACTCACACACTACGGACAATTTTTCCAGAGATGCCAATCAACCTACCATGCATGTCTTTGGACCGGGGAAGGAAACCGGAGTACCCGGAGGAAACCCCCGAGGCACGGGGAGAACATGCAAACTCCACACACACAAGGCGGAGGCTGGAATCCTATCCCCAACCCTGGAGGTGTGAGCGAACGTGCTAACCACTAAGCCACCGTGCCGCCCTCAAAAATAGGATCAATAAATTAATTTTAAACTTTCACTGCAAGTTAGGAAATAAGTAATGGCACCTTGATAAACATCAGAACTACCTTAGTTTAACCTGAGTTTTTCGTCAGTGTCACGTATTTTCTTTGTTTCCTCATCAATCATGTTTTTGTTTGTCCTTCTTTCTGTTTTGCTTCAATATTATTGATTTGCCTGTATAACAAAGCCCACTTGTGACCCTTACTATATAACCTCACTGCCTCAGGCTTTCATGTGTTACAGAAACGCATGTATTACTTCATCTCGCACTGTAATCACCACACGACTGATAGCATGTTGCGAGATAATTAACTGAATATAAAATCTTTAGACAGATATTAAATGCTTTCTCCATTGGTTATGGTTCAAGGCTAATCAGAAATTATTGCTAAAACCTACAAGGGGTTTAGGGCTATAATTTTATCAGTCAGCTACTGCTGGAAATAAAAGTGGAAGCTAGCTTAGTGGCATAGCAGCCATCATGACCTACATTCAATGGTTAAATATTATGACTTATCACAAGAGCTGTAAAATGTCCAATTTTCTATAATCGCTATAAAATAAAAAGACAAAATTGGTGAATGTGAATCAGCAAGTCTCTGAGACTGGCATTAATTAAATCTAGTTTAATTATGCTATATTAAAAAAAGTATGTTCAATTAATATACATGAAACCACAATCATCCTCAACTTTTCATCCATAAAAAAATGTTTCTTAAAGCCATTGTGTTTTACATCACTAGCTTTGAACATGACATCCAGAAAACATGGATTTAATGTGTCCATCTGGGAAATAGGAATGTGTGTGTGTGTGTGTGTGTGTGTGTGTGTGTGTGTGTGTGTGTGTGTGTGTGTGTGTGTTTGTGGTTACAACCTTCAGCTATTCACACACAGCACGAAACACAGCTGCAGCAATCAAGATAATCTGAAGATGCAATTGCTTGAAATAATGAAGTAATTAAAAAGAAAATGCCACTCATAAAAGCAGTAATCTTTCGTGCAATCTTTCATCTTTTATTATGGCAAAACAGAGTTTTCAAGTGATTAAGGTTTTGAAATGTTTATTGTAATTTCTGTAAATGGTAGGAAGTCTATTTGATCTTTTAGAATTATTTTTATTTCCTGTCGGGAGAAGCTGCATTTCTAATAACGACATAATGAAGTTTAATGATCCGCAATGAGCTAAGGTTATGTGACATGTTTTCAAAATAAAAGACAGTTTGTTAATGTAGGTGTTATTACAAGTCTGTGAAGCAATTAATATTTTTCAAAAAAAAAAAACTATCATAAAATCAAATAAATGTTATAGATTGGACGATATGAAAACACAAATGTTCACATGACGAGATATTTTTCAAGTCGAGAAGCTTTTATAGACATTTTAACCATATACAGCTTGTGCAGTACATAATGAAATGAAACAATGTTCTTCCAGGACTGTGGTGCTACATAATGATGCAGAGCTACACTACCATTCTAAAGTTTGGGATCACTCGGCAAGGAAAAACTCCTTCGGTGTGTGAATATAAATGATTATATACACGCTTCAAACAATGATTTGGTGATTTTGTAGCAATTATATAAAGCTTATGCACATACGAATCCAAACATCCTAGCAGACTGCAGATAAATATTATTTCAAGCCATATATATATCATCAAGCCACCTTCTGACATACATCTACTTATTTCCACTGTTAGGATTTTCTTGTTCGCAGGTCTGCCACCTCAGTCGTAGCCTATATTCAGCCACAAAGCCTCCAGTGTCATTCAAAAGCCTTTATAAAATGACAAGTACTTATGAAGTAAGTATAGTCGAATCAGTTTTAGATAAGTACCAGAGTGTTTTATTCCTTTTATAACACAGCAGTTTGTTAAAAAATAAAAAAATAAAAAAATAAAAAAATTTAATATAATATAATTTCATAATTTTAATATAATATAATTTCATAATTTCATACAAAAAGAAACGATTGGTTTCATCACTAGAAGTGTCATGCGCCTTGGACTATTCCCTGCCTGGACGGGCTTTGTTTGTGTTCTGTGTTCACACGTGTCCTGCCCGATCCCTAATAGATTCCAGCCTATATACCCGTTGTTTTGTGCTTCTGGTTTGCTGAGTCCTTGTGTTCTTATTTGTCATTATGTCTTCTATTTTGTTATTTCAGTTGTTTTGTCTTCCCTGGTGGTTCGTTGTGTATGTAGTTTTGTTGTTATTGTTGTTTTGTTGTTTCATGCTATCCATGCATTTGTGTTTGATTCCACTCTGTGAAGACACTTGTTATGATGATAGAAGGACTCCACCACTGGCCTCCCTTCTTGCCGATGAAAGATGTTACACCTCCTGGTTCCTCGCCTGCTCCCCACATGCCTCGCCGGGTTCCTTGCTTTCCCCCCACATGTCTTACCAGATTCCTCCACCACCACCTCCCACCCATGTGCCTTGCTGTGTTCCTTGCTCCTTCCTGATTTTAGCTGGGCTCACTTGACCCACCCTCTGCACACCTGTTTCTTGTATGTCACTGATTGTCCTCCCTATACATACCTGTTGTCTGTTCCTTGTATCACCATGCTACAGATTTCAATTTATCCAAATTCTCTATAACTTTGCCTCCAAAATAGTGTGTCTTATTGAAAGGCTTTAGATTGCAATTACGGGGGCACGGTGGCTTAGTAGTTAGCACGTTCGCCTCACACCTCCAGGCTCGGGGTTTTGATTCCAGCCTCCGCCTTGTGTATGTGGAGTTTGTATGTTCTCCCCGTGCCTCGGGGTTTCCTCCGGGTACTCCAGTTTCCTCCCCCGGTCCAAAGACATGCATGGTAGGTTGATTAGCATCTCTGGAAAATTGTCCGTTGTGTGTGAGTGGGTGAGTGAATGAGAGTGTGTGTGTGCCCTGTGATGGTTTGGCACTCCGTCCAGGGTGTATCCTGCCTTGATGCCCGATGACACCTGAGATAGGCACAGGCTCCCCGTGACCCGAGTAGTTCGGATAAGCGGTAGAAAATGAGTGAGTGAGTGAGATTGCAATTATAAGCTAGAATGTAGAAACTTATTACAAAACCACAAATTTACACAAATGTTTACCACAGTGCTGTTGATTTTTTAAATCTGAAGGTGGTGGTTAATTATGAGAGTAAAGCAAAGATACTGTATGTATAAACACGCTTGCTAAAGTTATTTATATAGCTCAACATAGTCTAAGACAAATAATAAACGATTGTAAAGATGTTTAATATAAATAAATCATTTGAAGATGTTAAGACAAAGGTAAGTCTTCAGAGCTGGAGATGATACACTTTGCTGTTTTTCAGTAATTTGTTGGTCTTGTTGTCTTTAAAGGAGAAAGAATGACTGCTGAGGCAATGAATGTTTTAAATGACTATAATTTAAGCGATAATGTTAACCAGCTATTCTCGAGATGTCAGAATAGCTATTACTAAAGCAATTGTAAATCTTAACTGGTGTAATATCACATGCAGATGGAGATAAAGATGGAAGACCATAATTTATAATTTATTTAAAAGACAGTAACACAGCCAAGAGTCACATCCTGGAGCAATCAGGAAAGAAGAAAACAAAGGTAGGGAAACATTTGATAGAAAAAAAAAATAAGACAAAGGTAGTAAACAAACCAAACCAAATGAAAAGCAGGCTCTAATTACCCTGAGATCAGAGCACTGGGAATTTGTGAGATTTCATTATGTTGTCTGTTAGAACAATCCTGGAATAGTGACTGAGATATTAGAAAGAAGGAACTTGAACTCCTGTTGGTGTGTAAAACATCCACATTATAAGACCATTTGCCCCAGGGCTGACAATCACGCTTTTCTACCCACCCTAATCAGCCCCCGCCTGATTCATATAAAAACCCCACTCATTACAAAAATGCATTCATTATAAAATCCCTACTGTGCTCAAAGTTCAGCGACCATACTTCATTTAAAATTGAGCGGCAATAAAAAAATAATAATAATAATAGTAAAATAAAATGGATGCGGTGTCCTTGTGGGAAACATTCTCCATCACTTTTTGTAAATTGAGCTTACTTGGTATTAACTACATTCTGAATAAGAAGGAATTAAAGGATAAATGCACCAACTGTGAATAATAATAGTTTAGCAGTGGGTATCAGACTGTAGAGTATGCAATGCCATCATGGTCCATGTGATCTGTAATAAAAGTGCATAATCCCAAAATGGTAGCGGGAGCGTTTCAAGAGTTTGATCACTACTGGAGATCCGGTCCAAAATTTCACAAAAGTAATTTAAAAATAGAAATAAATAAATATACTTTTAGTGGCTTTGCAAGACTACACTAATCCATTCGATTTTGTTGAGTTTGGGAGTAGTATAAATGTATGTATGTATGTATGTATGTATGTATGTATGTATGTATGTATGTATGTATGTGTGTACAGTATGCACACTGCCGTTCAAAATTGTGGGATCACTTGGACATTTGTTTTCTAAAGAAAACCCCCATTTTTATCCATTTCAAAAACATAAACTGAATCAGATCAATTTTAAAGAAAGATCTACATTGTCACAAAGAGGCCCATTATCAGTAACCATCAGTCCTCTGTTTCAATCTCATCTTATGTTTGCTAATCCAACTTAATCATTTTATAAAGCTAAGTGATTATTAGAGAACCGTTTTACGTTCACTCTAGCACAGCTGAAAACTGCTGTAGTGATTAAGAGCGCAAGAAATGTGGCCTTCTTTAGGTTAGTTTAGTATTTCGAGCATCAGAAGGTTGTGGGTTTGTTTACAGGATCAACATGGATGGAAAGAAAGAACTAACTTACTTTGTATGGTAAGAACTTATGTTACCATACTGTGAACTTCTCGCTTTATAGAACAACACAAAATTATTCTAACCATAAAAACAAGGACATTTCCAAGTGGTCCTGTATGTATGTATGTATGTATGTATGCATGTATGTATGCATGCATGTATGTATGTATGTATGTATGTATGTATGTATGTATGTATGTATGTATGTATGTATGTATGTACTGTATGTATGCATGTATGTATGTATGTATGTATGTATGTATGTATGTATGTACTGTATGTATGTATGTATGTATGTATGTATTTATATTCTATCATATTATATAACAAATGAAATTATATAAGTATGTAATTGCAAATCATTTCATTTCAATTTGTATAGCACTTTTAAAATGATTGCAATATATTAAATTATCGTCGCTGTCGTCATCTCCAAAACCATTATTTTTCAGGAAATTAAAAAACCGCCGTATCTTACCTGCAATGCACAGGGTTTAGTCCGCGCTGCAGTGGATTGTCTTGCCCTAAATTCCTGTCCTCAGACGAGCACCAGAACTAGCGGGGGTCAAGATTTTTTTTCTTTGAGCCCAGTGTTTTGAAGACATTTACCTCAGAAGACGTGTTTATTCTTCGGGACTCTTCTTGGGCATAAATAGACCTCATTTCCTTTCTTTGTTCCTTTGTATTGGTGAGGTGTGGGCCTGAAGATGGGCACTCATCAATAAGATGAAGACCAGAAAACCATCTTTACCATCCTGTATCTCCTAAGCATTCCACTTATCCTGTGAAACCTGTGTACTGTGTAATCCAGCCTTAATGTCAATAAGAATAAATGAGAGCAAAAGGATTAAGTCGTTCTGTGTTTTAACAAGACACACTACCAAGTTCTACATGTCCACTGAACCTTGGATACTTTTAACATCTGTTATCCAACAAATGCCTTCAATTAAATCTGCAAAAAAGTTTTGGAAAATAGGATATCCTTATTCTACTTAATACAAATTCACATACTAGTTATTATCTGTCAGCTACACTGATTAATTATAAATTATTTCTGAGGTTTTCACAGAGAAACATGAACAAAGGAGGAACACAACTTGTGTTGTTTTCATCCTTCGGGTTTCGTAATTTAGTGACCCCTACTGGTGACCTGCATATATTTAAGCAGAGCACATGTTGTTCAGCCATTTTGTTGGTAGCTGTTACACCTATGATACAAATCTGGGCATTTATTGTTAACAATCTTTCAGCACATTTTTTAAAGCTTGTGTGAACATTTGCATATGCATATCTGTGTGCGATGTTGTTTACACTACTGCTGTGTATGGTGTGCTACTGTATTTATTGCTAAATTGTTTATGTTTATCTATACGTCCACTGTTTTTTTTTTTTTTTTTTTTTTTGCAGTTCTACACCGCTTCTATTAAATTACACTTGGATTTAGTTCTGTTTCAAGTCTTTTTTGGAGGAGTGTTAAGCTTGCTACATACTGTAGTTACGTCTGTCTACACATAGTGAGGGCAGTAAACAACTATAGGGGCGGGGCTTCAGCTAGAGCTCAATCGGTCTTCATGTTTTAAATTATTTCAATTATGTAGATGATAATGTTTAATGAATATCAGCCATAATTTACCATAACAGGCAATGATTCATAAGGAAACTAAAAAGGGTCTAGCGACACCCCTGATGAGTACAGATGAGAAATAGATGAGAATAACAGAAGTCCATACTGATACAGTCAAATTTCAGTCTTATTTTCACTGTACTGTATGATCCTGTAATGACACATATCTTTTCCAGAACGATCCCCATCCACAAGGCACAAACACCCACTGAACAGTCTGATGAGAAGGAAAATAATTAAAATCCTACACTATTGGCCCTTAAACTCATCACATTGCAACTAAACCGAACAACTCTCACCAACACCGTCATCAAAAAACACCGGTTAAGGGAAGCTAAGACCTTCTATAAGAAAGTCGCCCATTCCTCCAGTACAGTACCAAAGACGTTTCTACCAGTGGCTGTCAGAACACTATAAAGTTTTTACTTATCAAAAATGATTGGGATCATATCTTGCCTATAAAACTGCACAAGGTCTCTTAGGTATACTGTTATAAATATATCAGCTGTAGGTTGTCTGAACAGCTTCATGCTCTACTTCTGCATAGAGTTTTTCACCTCCTGCTGTTTTTCACAGTCCCACATGGATACTATCAAAATCTGCATGTTCCAAAAACAGTTTATGCTCAAATCCCACCTTTGCTTCAGTGGATAATCTCAAATGAATACTGTAAATTTGAATGTAAGAACTGGTGCTGCAGTCATCATCAAAAGGTTAGCAAGCCTCTGAACTTGCCCAAGAACATTGTTTGGCAAGACTTCGCAATGACTGAGTGATGTTGGTGTGTTTATGAACTGAGGAACCAGGAAGTGAGCAGGAGACCACATCCTCTACGAGCAGAGAGACCTAAAGTCTTACACTGATGTTATGACTTTATGACTGAGGTACATTTCTCTAAGTGTAATCAGAAGATTACAATAAAAATATATTTTAAAACTATAGATTTATATAACCTGACTGGATTTGATGTTGGTTAGCTGTTCAGTTGGTGTCTTTTAATTGTTTCCCTATCACCTTCTGACTGACCTTCAGCAGCCCATCAGTGACCTTGACTGAATGAACTAGCAGTAATAGTCGATGCAACTTGTCAACAAAATCCTCTCCGTCACGGAAATAAGAAGTGTCAGGTTTTTCTTTTCATCGGTGGATTATAAATGGACCAAAATCGTCCCTGTCATTTTTTCTCCAAATCTGTGAAATGCTGCCAATGCCGTTGAAGCAGCACAAGCAAAAAAAAAGAAGAAGAAGAAAAAAAAAAAAGAAGGAGGGACAGGGAGCATTAAGCTTTCCTCTACCCCACTGTGCACTTCCATTTCTAGAGATTCAGCTGCAATTTCCAGAATGAATCCTCTGAGAAGTGAGGAGAGAAATGTATGCAATTATCAGTAACAGCAAAAAAAAAATAAAAAAAAAATATTGGCCCAGACTATATGTGTTTCTTTAAACCAGAATGTATACTGAAAAGAAAAACAAGATCAAAATGTAGACAGGAAAATATCTTGAAATTTTTTCCATTGATTTTTTCGTGAAATCAAGACTTCTACGAGACCTTGATTAATATAAATGCAGGTAAATTACTAAAAAAAATCAAGAGCAAGGAAGGAAAAAACATAAGTACACACAAGTGCCAGAAGATATTTATTATATGTGAATAAGGCTAACGTAGAAAGGCATTGTTGACTCACAGCTACTAACATTCAGTTATTGATGCTGATGTTTTTTATAAGTTTGTTATGTTCTCCTTGTATGTGCTGGGTGGGCTTAGTGGTCCAGAGATTGGGATCCTAACCAGAATAAAGTGTTTATGAATGAATGCATGAATGAATGAGGTCACCATTCATCTTCCTCAACTGATCCAGTCTGCAGTTGCATGACTTGTTTTCAAAGCTCTAAGCTCTTCCTAAGCTCTTCCACACCACTCCATTGCTACACCCCCTCCACATGTGGCTGTCCTCATCAGATTTAATGCACTAATGCTTGCTTACAAAGCTAAAAATTGCAAGCACATAAGAAGCACTTGTCACATCCCACTCAGATCTTCTTGCAGTGCTCTACTGGTCCTTGCATCTACAGATATACAAGTGTTGTCACCACTCCGCCCAGGGTGTATCCTACCTTGATGCCCGATGACACCTGAGATGGCACAGGCTCCCCGTGGCCCGAGGTAGTTCGGATAAGCGGTAGAAAGTGAGTGGGGGAGTGAGATTGCAATACATACATACGTAACCCAGGCAACTAATGGAAAGAAATATGTCTTTATCATAGCTGAAGGGAAGAACGATACGATTGCAGATAAACAAACAAGCAAAAATGACACACAAACATTATCATGCAAAGGACAAAGGCATATATTAGTTCTGTGTAACAAAGCAAAACCAACGTTACTCACCTATCGAGAAGGAAAAAATTGCCTCAGCATCTTAAGTAAAGTTGGCCGCATATTCACAGATTAGAGTTTCCCGAGTGAATAACTCCTGAGCTAAACGCTGTTACTACACAAAACGTGGTTGTAGCTGCCTCTCTACATTACTACGATAGAAAAGAGGTGTTATTTGTGTAGTAACAGCGTTTAGCTCAGGAGTTATTGACTCGGGAAACTCCAATCTGTGAATATGTGGCCAACTTATCGTAAGCCTTTCTTCGCTTTCTTTCTTTGTTTTTATCCTCCATGTCAATGTTAAAACCGCTTTCTGCTAATGTCACACACGCGCACTGAACACTCTCTCCGCCCATATTGACAAGACACGCCCCTTCCTGCTCATTGGCTACACGTTTGTTTTGATTTTTGTTTCGTTTGTCTTCCCGACTCAGTTTTCCGAAGCATTTCTCAAACAACAGAGAACCTACCTTTAAACCTTTTCACTAATTTCATAAATTCAGAAACGTCTACAGGTTTAAAATGATATTAAAGTTTGTGGGGCTCAAAACACTTATATTACAAAAAACAACTAATACATTAACAAAAATTAGAAAAATCAGGTCTGTTTTTTATTCTTAAAAACTGTCCTAAGACACAGATCCAGCCATTGCTACTACTACACTATTACAAAAAAGAAATCAATTAAACACCTTTTATAAACTAGAGCACTACATGATCCAACAGGGAGAAATCATTTTTATGCGTTTACTGAATTGGAAAGTTCTGATTGGTTAGCTGGTTCCCAGTTGCACCATGGGAGTTCTCTGGAAAAGAGAGGCATATTTTAGTGGAATAACCTTTACAGGCAGGAAGCTGTAACACTTTCTGTATATGTATGTTGGATATTATTGGATATTACGAATCACATTGGTACTTTGGCCCTGTCTCGTAAGATGTAGACTACAAGAAAAAAAAAATTACAAATGCTTGCTCGTAGAAAATACGTTTTGTTTCTACGTTTTGTTTCTTTTTTAATTTCCTTTACATTGAGAGATGTCTTGCATTTGTTTGAAACTTTGTACTGTATAGTCGCACTGCACGGTTGAATGCAGCGATGTGAAAGCCCAAATTAGTTCAGCAGACAAAATATGTCTGAATCAAGCGCACCATCTGTGATCTCATGGCATCTGGCAGCCACTGCACATAAATTGAAAAAAAAAAAAAAATGATATCAAACCAGCTGTATTCAGTTAACTGGTGGAAATCATAACAATGAGTTATATTCACATGATGGTTTAAGCCTTTTTGATTGCATCTCCATTTGACCACCATCACCACTGGTCACATTTACAATATGTGAAGCCAAACTGAGAAGAAATATATATTTTTTGTTTGTTTGTTTGTTTCTACAGGAGTTGAATCATCCATATATTAAAAAGGAACCCTTGATGTATCCACTGGTGCTTCATAGGTATATCTAAAATAATAACATACAGTCCGAATGTACTGGTCCAGCAAGGTACAGTACATACTATTTTTTTTATACACTGAAGAAGTCTGGGGTTGAGATCAAAAGATACACATGAGGCGATAGATTAGAATTTCAGCTTTCATTTCCTGGTATCTTTCTATACATTTCTCAACAGTGTGGCACCTTTTGTTTGAGCCCAATAATTTTGGAACATATGACTGACTGACATGGTCTTCTTCTTCTCAGATGTCTATTGATTGATTGATTGATTGATTGATTGATTGATTGATTGATTGATAGATAGATTTAATCGATTAATCAATACCGTAGCTAAATGTCTATTCTTGGTTGGAGCTTCATCTGTGAGTTTCATCTACGAAGACTTCATTTGCAATTTTAAGTCAAGTCAAGAAGCTCTTATTGTCTTTTCAGTCATATACAGCTGCTACAGTACTCAGTAAAATGAAATAAAGTTCCTCCAGGATCAGAAGACAACACAACTTATTTTATAAGCTGCTTTATAATAATGGTAGAAGCTACAGTGTATTGCTAAATGAATAACTTTATTACCTTCACGCACTGATGTTTTTACTGGCATTTGACTGGATCAGCGAAAAACTTTATTAAATGTTCATTTAAATGTACATCTCATCCATATATTATCAAATACGTCCCTTTATATGTTTCAATGTTAAAGTAAAGGTCTGTTGCTTTTATGTTACATCATATTTCATTTGATAGCAAAGAAGAGAAAAGTTATTTACTTATTTAGTCCCTGTTTTTTTTTTTTTTTTTTTTTTTTTTTTTTTGTCATTTTTAGGCTTAAAATTAGCAGGTTTAAACACAGCAGTTTTTTACTCCTTTATTTACTGTTTAAAAAAAAAGAAAGAAAGAAAAGAAAAAGCCTGTGCAAAGATTTCCTCTCCATTTCATCACCTTAGTAATATCTGGGTAAAGACTGGATCACAGATGGAATCGTATAATGCTAACATCACAGTTTGACTTGCTAACAGGACACACGTTCATGTCGTTCATGCACACTTTTATTTTGTGTACCTTTCAACAACGATGAATGTTTACTGCTTTATACGGTTAGATTACATTAAATAAGATTAAATTAGATTTGTGTCTATGGAAGCGTGTAGAAAATCTGCAGATACTCTTCTAGAAATTTCTGAGATTTCACACACACACACACACACACACACACTTTTCAACGATTTCTCATTGATACACATGACATCATTTAACCCTCTCTGATTCACAAATCTCCTGCAGTGTTAGCTTGATAAAACTGTTTAAATTGCATGAACAATTAAGTACTAATTGTTCAGGATTTAATTGTTTCCCCTTGAGAAAGGCTATTTAAATCTAACAGCTAATAGCCCATAACTCCTGAAGACCCCTTAATTGCTTCTTTTTCTTTGAATTATAAGGTAATGGCTTGATTCTGTTACGATTCTAAAGTAAAATAGGTGCAGGTCACATTACATGGTAATAACTTGAGAATAAAAAGCTATTCGGGAAGTCAAAATTTAATTACTTCCTATACACTACTTTAGTTTGTTTCTGATTGATGTACAGTAAGTACTGAAGTACCCACAGTGATTTCTTTGCTCATATAGATTTTAATTCAGCATGCAGTCTGCCTATTAACCATTTTGTTCCTTAGGCAAACACATCAATTTGCAATGTACATGAAATTGTTCCTCAGTGTAGAAAATAACAGTCTCTATTCCCAACAGTGGCTATTTGCCTATGCAGGAGCTCAAGTCCCCCAGGGTAATTTATGGCTGGAAAAAGCGATGAATTTTCCTGCCTGACTGCTGCGTGAGCATCTAAACCCGCATAAAGCAGACACAGAGGTTGTTCTCTTGGCCCTCCCAAGCACAAGGACTCTCTGATCATCATTACAGCATTCTCGTTTTATTCTCTTATCTCATGTGCCTTTTGGCTGCTCAAATCATCACAGATAAATTGTTCAGCGTCTTAAGCTTTAACTGGGTCACTGCGCTAAGATTCTACGCCTCCGTATTGTACCATCAGGACTTACCTTCACGGTGGATAATGCAAGGGCGGGATTGAATGCATCACTGTTCAGCAAGAAGTGAGGAGTTAATACTGAAATTATACACTTTGGTATTCATACAGCAGATTTAGATCTACGGACTTCGGAGCTATGCGGAGAACCGTTCGAGAACTACGCATCTGTTGTGTGCAGTTCTGACCTTGGGACGGTTTTCTAGCAGAACATCAGCTTAATCAAGGACGGTTTGCCTCTTCTGTCTGACATACTCAGGATATGCTGAATTTTTGTTTTAGGCTTTAACTAAATATAGAATGTCATTCAGGGCTAATGTTAAATACATAAATATGACACTATAAGTATATGTGGAAATGAAGTACACTTGACCTGGGCCTTAATGTTAATGTTAATGTTTGCATGTATATTTTATGGCATTATTCTATCGTATTTGTCTTATTTCTATTTGTTTGTTTTTTTGTTTGCTAGAGCAAGTACCACTGAGTCACAGACATTTGTGTATGAAGACAATACGAGAATTCTACTGTAAATTTATAGCATCATCAAATTACCTGCAACAATTTACTGTACATGGATCATCATTTGATGTATACATAAAGTCTATTCTTTTTTTTGTTTATTTGTTTAGTTAGTGTGAGCTTTTAGGATTAAATAATAGTGCTTGGTCAGCTTGTGCCCTGTGATGGGTTGGCAGTCCGTCCAGGGGGTATCCTGCCTTGATGCCCGATGACACTTAAGATGACCCGAGGTAGAAAATGAGTGAGTGAATGAGTGAGCTTGGTCAGCTTTCTGTCAAGCATTAGTCATTTTTCTTTACAGGGTTCCAAATATAATGAATGAGGAATGGTTGGGTGCTTTAGGTCTCAGGAATCCCTTCACTCATGTCTGTGTCACCTTCAGGCTCTACCTTTTAGTTAGGCTAAAAAGTTGACTACACAACATGTACAGTACATTGTCTTTAACCATCACATGATTACAAGCATAGCTCAGAAACTGACTTAACTAACTTTCTAGTTCCTAAGGAGCTCTTGGTTGCACAATTCTCCTCAAATATAAACTGTTGTAGAAAGGACATTATTTACATTTACATTATTTACTGTCCAGTGTCACCTAAATAAGGATGAGGTTCACTTCTGAGTCTGATTCCTCTCCAGGTTTCTTCCTCATATCATCTCAGGGAGTTTTTCCTTGCCACCGTTGCCTAAGGGATAGATGAAGATAGAGATAAATAGTAACTTCATTTAATTTTTGTTTGTTTGTTTTTATACTTATGTAAAGCTTCTTTGAGACATTGTTAAAAGAACTGTACAAATAAAATGAATTAAATATTGAATTGAATTGTATAACCCGACTCTGAATATTTTCCCCATGTTAGCAATTTATTTATTTATTTATTTATTTATTTATTTATTTATTTATTTATTTATTTATTTATTGAACATAGCCCCATGTTTCTGCCTGTGCTTCTCACAAAAGCACCCTGGTAGTTAAGTTCATTTGTGTGTGTAATGCCTTGGCCGCTCTAGGCCTTGTCTAACACATTGTACCGTCTATGCTCCATGAACAGCGCAGTCAAAGCTCTCCTGTAAAATAATTGGATTTTTGTTCTGGAAACAGACTTTATTCTTTTTTTTTCTAGCATGAGAGTGAAAAATGTGTTATTAAACTCTTTTCTTGTCGTGCTAAAAGTCCTTAGTTTCAACACTTTTTGAAGATTGTTACTTGTGCAGATGTTTGAAGAAGAATGGAAGCAGGAACTGTACATCAAAAATCTTTTTTTTTTCTCTCTCTCTCTGAGAAACAACCACAGAAATGATAGCATGTGGAAATGAAAATGTTCTCTTTATACAAAGAGATAGCGGTCATATAATTGATTACAAGAAATGGAATTAACTGAAGAGCAATCACTCGGTTTGGGAAAGTAGGACACAATTATTGTTACACACAATACCCTGGGATGACTCACAAACTCTTTGTAGTTCGTCCACGTGCCGGTTACACAACATGTTTATAGCTGACACTGTTTAGTGTTATGGCTACAAATCATAATCTCTTTAATCACAGTGGATTATAATGGAGGAAATCACAGAGCCAACTCGGTTCATTAGTGCTATTCTCTCGATGGACACTGACCGCCTGATTGCTTCTCCATGCATATTCATGTAATCTGTTTTAACAGCGTGCTACATTACAATACATCAAAAGATGTAAGTATATTAATGGAAAACGCAGTCAATTATTCATGATTCATTTTGGTTGAATATGAAGCCTTGATGCTCTGTAACAGGTTTAGACCTATAACCAGCTTTAAAGTTGAGTGCTATTTATATCATCACATACTGTAACGTGATAAAATATGCAAAACGATACAATTTTCACTTGCAAAATTATAATCCACCTGTTCATTCCACCTACGATATTTATTATTCGAACTCTCTGAGTATATTTTTTTTTAAGTTTTGCTACCAGTGTCATATTCAAGAAAGCTCTGTTAACATACACAATGCTGAAAAAGATCAGTGATGCCATGTACTGTACTTTTGTTCTTTCGGAGATGTTTTTTCTTTGTCATGATTCCTTCAGATCATACCACACCATAGATAGGATACCAGTCCATCTCATTATACCAGACATGCACATACTGTATTTACATTAAGGGGTAATTTTATAGTCTAATCCACCTTCTGGCATGCTGTTGGTGGTGGGTGGAAAACAGGCAGCTCTGATAAAGAGGCAGATGTTTACAGGGAGAACATGTGAAGCTCACACACAGACCTAAACCTTGGCAAAGATCGAACCTGGGCTTGTGAGGTGGCCAAAGCTTAGATGAAGAAGAAGCCTTTGTTTTGTCACATACAGTATACTGTATATTACAGCACAATGCAATTATTTCTTCACATATCACAACATTAGAAGTTGGAGCAGAGAGGGTTTAGGGCATTGCTCAAGGGCCCACCAGTGGCAGATTGGCAGTGCTGGGGCTTGAAGCCTGATCCGCCAATCCACAAACCGGAGGCTTAACCGCTTGAGCCGCCACTGCTTAACCTGTAGGTAATATGTTTATAGATTATAGATATAGGTTTGTTGATGCTTCTGCTAAATTTGTCAGTCAGTAAACATTTATGAACATTTCCCAAACCAACTAAATATTCCTAAAAGGTACTAAAGAGTAGTAATGTAATAATAAATCATATGTAGTTACAATGGCACTTGACAGGGGGTGGAATATGTTAGGCAGCTCAGTTCAGAAAAAATGGGCATGTAAAGATGTGAGAGACTTTGTGAGAGACAAGAGCCTAATTGTGGATGTGACCAAAATAGCAGGTCTTGTGGAGTGTTCCTGGGATGCAGTGGTTAGTACCTAACAAAAGGGGTTTAAGGAAGGACAACCAATGAACTGACCAATGAATGACAGGGTCATGGGCACGGAAGGCTCAGTGATGCACATAGGGACTGAAGTCTAGTCTGATTGGTCTGATATACATTATGTTTTTTTTTTTTTTTTTTTTTGTAAGCAATTGGTTATATGAAACTCTCACTCCTTGTTCCTAAGCATTTAAAATGTGAAGGCGATATCTTTAGTCACTAAAATTCTGCATTAGTTTATCCCAATTAATTTTTGACTTCAGAATTATTGAGATCAAATCATTTATTCCTTTTGACAGAGGAATGGAAAGACAGTGTACTGGTTAAAAAAATAAATAAATTAAAATCGATTATTTCACAGAATTAATTTATCTTTTTTAAGAATTATCTTTTTTATTCTCATATAATTATTTTCCCTTCATGTCATTGGTAAATCATTAATTGTTCTGCTTGTATCATGTCCCTGTTTGACTATTATCAACCTTTTTCTTGTACTTATTATATTTCTGAACCAATACTTAATTATTTTCCATGAACCTCTTTAAACCACATTTTATGAATGAAAAGTTTTATACAAATAATGAACAACAGGAAAGCATTATGTGGTTTCGGTAGTACAGGACCTTAAAAGAACCGGGCAAATGCTATAATACAGGTTAAACCCTGCGTAAGCTTATTATTCATGGGTCAAATGGAAAGGCACAAAGAGAGATGTAAGATGAAGAGAGTAAGAGAGAGTGAGGGAAAGAGAACTTTTAATAAAGCATGGACTGCTTATAACTTCTACTAGTTGAATTATTTTTTAGCTATAAAACAGACACTCCGTTATTCAGGGTAATAAAAGCAATAAGAAAGAAAGGGAAAGAGAGTAGCAGAGAGAGAGAGAGAGAGAGAGAGAGAGAGAGAGAGAGAGAGAGAGAGAGAGAGTACGGACACACACAAAAAAAATCCTGGCCTGGTCATTCTTTTAATGGAGTTTACTCTGGTTATATCTTCCTGCACAATAAGCAATTCTGCACAGTCGATAAAAGCTCCAGCTAAATTGTTTCCTTCCCTTGCAGGGAAATCATCTCAAAATTGGCTTGATATTACCGTTTTGTCCCTGAGTGCATGTACACGGGTCCTCAGTGATTATGGAGCAAAATGCTACAAAGGCACTTGAGTAATTACCTTTTTTACCACACAAGAGGAAGTAATGACCAGGTGTAACACATGTATACAAAATGGGTGGATAAAATCAATGTACTGTATTTTGTAGGAACTAGACTTATTGAACCCGCTAAAAGGCCAGTAAACATTGCTTCTTCGAAACAGGCTGTTGTGCTCACTGCAATGCATCACTTAAAAGGTGTATTGTGTGGTCAAGCAGACTAAATAAACACGTCCTAATTCTTTTATAGATAGATAGATAGATAGATAGATAGATAGATAGATAGATAGATAGATAGATAGATAGATAGATAGATAGATAGATAAGAATGGAGGAAATAGATAGATAGATAGATAGATAGATAGATAGATAGATAGATAGATAGATAGATAGATAGATAGATAGATAGATAGATAGATAGATAGATAGATACTGTGCATAGATAGTTGGTAGCTCAGTGGTTTTTCCGCTACTTATCATTTGAATATGCACAAGCTGTCACAAGAGGGCCCCTGTGCAAGGCCCTTAACCCTCAATTACTCAGTTGTTTAAAAATGATATAAAAGTTATGTAAGTTGGTCTGGATTCAAATTAGAGCATTTGGCAGACATCCGTATCCTGAGCAATTTACTTTTATCTAATACGCAATTGATGGTTAAGGGCCTCACTCGGGGGCCCAGCAGAAGTATCTTGGTGGCCTTGGGATATGAATTCACAACCTTCTGATTGGTGCTATAGCACCTTAACCACTAAGCTACCACATCCCCTAATGACCTAACTGAAGACCTATATTAGTATTTTAGATATCACATTTATTCATTTATTTATTTATTTATTTTGCTTTATCATGCACAGCATATAACTACTTATCCCCGAGACACACTCGAGTCCTTCCAGACCTCATAATAAGCTGAAGAAGATTGTTGTTTAACATTGCATTGCAACCTGGCAAATAACAATCTGATTGAATCATGAAGGCATGCTTTAAATAAAGGATTATAATTTCCTTCGTTATAAACTCCTAGCATGGTTACGATATAAGACACATATAGTGATGATGATGATGATGATGATGATGATGATGATGATGATGGTGATTTTTGTTGTTGTTATTATTATTACAATCATTACCCATGTTATTAAGTCAACGTGCAAGATAATAAAAGGCTGAGAGAATGCAAATGAAGTGATTGTAAAAAATAAATAAATAAATAAATAAAAACATTAGGCGAAGTCAAAATCAAGCACAAGTCATGTGATCAGTCAAACAGTAACAATGGGACTACAGTATGTAAAATATGGAAATTAAAGAACTACTGTAGGTGAAGTCAAATCCACATAATCAAACACAATATAAAGGCTTGGTGAAATCTAATGTATAGTTGCACAACACTGTTTTTGAGGTGATGGGATTGGGTTATCGCTGTTACCACATCCAATAACATTGATTTTTTTTATATAATAGCCATTTCCTAGTGATAATGTTAGATTATAGAATAATTAGATGGCATAAGGTATAGCCATGTTTAAAAAAAATAAGATTTTGATCAAATCCTCAGTGAATATTAGAGCAATTGCTGCATTTTTACAAAAAAAAAAAGTTTTATTTACATTTTTTTTAAAATAAAATGTGTGTAGTCACCTACCATCTTTAGAATGAGAAAAAATAATACATTTAATTCAAATAAGGTGTTGCAAAAGTGATTACACCCTACAACAAATGTATCTAAATCAAGGGCTCCTTGATTTTTAAGAACAGCAGCGATTCTTCTAGACATTAAATGAACAAGTTGACGACATACAGTAGAGCTAGATCTATCATTTTTTATTTTTGAAATATGGACACTTTCAGATGTTGGATAGAGAAATACGTTCAACTTGTGTTTTCAGAATGCCCCACACAAGTTGTTCTATTGGGTTGAGGTCTGATGACATGCCATTGCATCACTTTTACCTTGTTCCTTCTCAGAAATCAACCAGTGATTTTAGATGTATGTTTTGGGTCATTATCATTTTGAAAGAGCGCCCAGTGACCTAGGGCATGGAGTGATGGTAGCACCTTCTCTTTCAGTATTTCACAGTATGTCTGTAAATTTATGATGCCATCTATAAAAATGCAATGCCCCGACACCTGCAGCACTCATGCAACCCAACACAAGAACAGCAGCACCACATGTTTTACTGATGATGCATTTTTCATCATACTCCTCACCCTTGCAAATAGCCATGCCATACAGTCTGGAACCCATCAGAGTCAAAAACTAATCTTTATCGTCTCATTACAACAAACTGTAAAGTCCCCGTAGACTTCGTCTTTGTCAACAAGAGCCCTGTTTGAGCTGCTACAAAAGAAAAAAAAACATTTTTTCAAACCAATCAGAACTGAGAATTAAATAACACTGATATTACTCATCATATATCTCTGTTCGAATAGACTATCAGGTTAAATATATTTCTAGTCTATTTTTTCTAATTAAAATAAAGCTGTGCATGGGTTAATGAAGTTATTATGACATGTCATTCATCAACAAGAAGCTGTGAGCAAAAACATTCATCTTATTCATCTGATAATTATCATCCTACCTGGCTTTATCATGCATCTTTAATGTACGTATTTCCTCCCTTCATTTTATGCTCAGGGCTAATTTGGCTCATCAGGTCTGATTGATCAAAAAAAAAAAAAGAAGGAAACATATAACATGCCTTCTGAATTCTTTTCTGGGTATCAATTCTGCCTGTTTTCACCATACAGCACAGTTACAGTAGTAATGTCTGTAGAAGTGTAAACAGGTACAGAAAGGTAAAATGTGCTGAGTCATTATGAGTCATTATGAGTAAATACTTAGAGCTAAGAATACATTTGAAAATCTTTGAATATTATAATATTGTAAGTACAAAAGGCATTCAAACTGTGATTTGTGCAAGGATCCAGCTGTGGGACATATTTCAAGGTTCCTCCAAAAGTTCTCCCATACAATGCCATAGTTACATCCCATCCACTGGCCTCCTGTACCTTCTCGCATCATTGCAGACAAAGCCAAAAATGGACTAGTACCTACTGTACTTACCCCAAAAGTACTTATTACACCCCGCACTACAGAGCCAACACCGATCTCCTATCACTGTTCAACTGATCCCACCATCTATCCTGCTGTAGGTGGTGGAATGAACTTCCTCTAGACGTCTGAACGACTGACTCACCAGCAGCACGCCATCTAAAGACCTACCTCTTTCTGAAATACTTCAACTAGCACAGAAAATGTACTGTCTTTGTGATTTTCTTGCTAGATTTCCTCCCAACAGAGCTTTTAGAGTCTGACGATATTCTTAGTCCATGACCTAGTGAACCAATATCAGTGCATTCATAGACTTTATCATGCATTTCTGTAAGTCCCTCTAAGGACGTCTGCCAGGGCTATAAATATAAATCTAACACAAACACATTATGTGCTACATTTCTAAATAAATTAAAGTTTAAAAGCTTAAAGTTTTTGGTTATTTAATTCAATATAGACAGTCTACCAGATTTTTGATACTTGAGTACTTGAGTTTTATGAGTAAATCAACACAATGTCTCTTTAGATAGATAGATAGATAGATAGATAGATAGATAGATAGATAGATAGATAGATAGATAGATAGATAGATAGATAGATAGATAGATAGATAGATAGAATTCCTTTAAAAATATTTGGAATATTTCAATTAGGAAAAGTCACATGTTCAATAGAAATTTGCTTCCCTCAGGAAGACGTCTCCTCAGCATCCGATCCCGCACTAGCCGATTGAGGGATAGCTTTTTCCCTCAGGCTATCAGACTAATTAACAGTCAAAATTAATACACCCTACAGCATACTTCCACAATATGGTATGCCACACACTGCACTTTAACTTCATCAGTTCAACACCGGACTATACATACACACTGCACTTAATACAACAATCTATCTGTTACCACTGGATACCATCCGATGCACAACCGTGACATTTCTGTATCCGTAAAATATGTTGCACCTTATCATATTATAAGTACATATTGCATAAAATGTGTAGTGCTACTGTATGTATGTCTAATAGTGCACTGTGTGCACTGACTATATGTCTGAGCATATTGTACATTTTCACCTGTCAATTTCATTTTCTGTATGTTAATTTTTTCTGGAATTTCTGGTCTACACTCCAAAGAATTTCACTCACCAAGGCACCAGTGCTGTGGTGATGTGACAATAAAAGTGACTTGACTTGACTTGAGAAATGTAGATCATGTGAATTTCCTGATAATGATGGGAAGAAGAACATTTAGAATATTTCTGAGTTGGATATTTGAGTCCACTCGGTTACTTTCATCCCTGATAAATATCAACATGGCTTGAATCTGACTTTTTACTCACTCACTCATTTTCTACCGCTTATCCGAACTACCTCGGGTCATGTGGAGCCTGTGCCTATCTCAGGCATCATCGGTCATCTCTCAATCACTCACACACTACTGACAATCACACACCAGAGATGCCAATCAACCTACCATGCATGTCTTTGGACCAGGGGAGGAAACCGGAGTACCCGGAGGAACCCCCCGAGGCACAGGGAGAACATGCAAACTCCACACACACAAGGCGGAGGCGGGAATCGAACTCCGACCCTGGAGGTGTGAGGCGACGTGCTACCCACTAAGCCACCGTGCCCCCCCTGACTTTTTATGTAATGACAAAAATAATTACTTTGTAAACAAGAAATATTTATGTTAATATAATACCGTGTTTAAAATCATAAAACTTTGCTTTCTCTGTGCACTTTTATATTACACTCTCGGCAAGTTAAGCTGAACAGTGAACAGCTGGCTGACAGTTCACACTTCACCAATGACTAATATTTTGACGAAATAATCAGACATAAGCTGATTCCCAAATGAGTCTGCATCACAGTAGGTAGCAGGCAGCCATTTGGAATTGAACCAATCAAGGAGGAATCTCCTGGATTTCTCAATATATTATATAATATTTCTGACTCATATATAAAATCCATCAAAAAGACATCTGTGTGATAATTAAATACAAATACATTAATGGAGAAAACTAGGAAAAATAAACAGTTACAAAAACCGGGTTGCATAAGTATACACACCCTTCACTATCCCATTCAATCTCATGTTTATAAGTAATAATTATATTGATGTCAATTAAATTCATTTTGATTAAACTCCCCCCGAAGAAAAAAAATCAGCTGTAGGCTTTTCTTTACATCTTATTAGGCCGTCATCAATAAATAGAGAAAACAGAGAACCATAGTGACACAGTGACATCACCAAGAACAAGACATTCCTTCAAAAAAGGATAAGGATAAAAAAATATACCTGCTAGGGAGGCTGGCAAGAGACATACAGTAATATTAAAGGAGCTGCAGGAACATCTGACAAGGACTGATTACTCTCTACAGGTGACAATAATCTCTCAGACGGAGGTCTTTTTTCTCACAAAAAACATCAGAGCTCAAAGAAATCACCTCAAACAATGTGGAAAAATTGTGATATGGTCTGATGAGACCAATTTCAGCAGGCACAGTATGTTTGGTGCAAGCAAGCACTTTGCCAAAAGAACATATTACCCACAGTACAGCATGGTGGTGGTGGCATGAAGATGAAAAATAATGTCACCACATAAACACAAAAACAACACAAAGTCTCCATCCAGATCAACCTATTGGGTTACATGAAGAAAGCTGTGCACAGAACATGGCTTTACATGTTATTACAAGAAAAAGGGAAAATTCCACAAAACCTATTATTATTCTTATTTTTTTATAAATATATATTTTATATTTATATTTTATATATATATATATATATTTTATATATATTATTTTTTTTCTCTCTTCTGTTCCTATACTTCTGTAAAACTGCTTGAGATAATGTGAATCGTTAAAAGTGCTGTATAAATAAATTGAATTGAAAATTTAATTGAATGGAATTGAATTGAACTAGTATGTAGCTGCTTGGATAAAGACGAAGCCTTTATTTATCACATATACATTACAGCACAGTGAAATTCATTTCTTAATATCACTCAGCTTAGCCAGTTAAGTCAGAGTGCAGGGTCAGTTATGATAAAGCACCCCTGGAGCAGAAAGGATTATGGGGCCTTGCTCAAGGGCCCAACAGTGGGAGATTTGACCTGAACATTATGCTTATCCAATAGTCCCATCTGTCATTGTTAGTAAGTTTCAACTTCTTTCTTCTTCTTCTTCTTCTTCTTCTAGATAAGGAGTATATAAATTTTGGAAGATACTCAGACAAATCCAAACTTTTATAAAAACCCAGTCAGGAGACGAGCATGGAAGTTCAGATAAAAAAAAATAAAAAAAATCTTTGCCAGTGATGCAATAAAAACTGCTGACATTTTTTTCCCTTTATTTCATTCCAATTTCACATTTCAGCTCGTATTGAGGTCTTACCATTGTGGTATGTGCACTAGTTTATTACATTTCAACATTTCACCTATAAAAAACAAGCCATCAAGGCCAATGGAAATTCGGAGCAATATAATAAGCTCAGGCCTTAACACAATAAGTGTGATGTTCAATATTGCTCTTTCCTTTGCCTGAGCTCTTTAATAGAGACACAGGGTTGTGGAAATCCTGATGTGATAGCACGGCTTGTTGAAACAGAACACAGAATTATGACCTGTCTTTTTGTGGATAGTGATTAAGCATTAAATTCCTCTGCTTCAGATGCCAGGTAGCAATTTACTGAACTGGCAGTAAGGGAAAAACTTGTAAAAAAAAAATGTCATTGTGGTTTTATATGGCATTAGATACAGCTGTTGTGAAAAATTATTCTCATTCTCCTCCTGAACAAGCCATGAATCCATGGAACATATTGCTTCTCGATACAACAGGCTGTGTGCATAAGTATGTTCCTAATGAGATGGCACACAAACACATGTGCATGTTAATATGTGTACCACGTCTGTCCCAGTGATCTTACATTTACCATATGTATATACGTAATATATAATCTCTCACTCTCTCTCTCATTTTCTACCGCTTATCCGACTACCTCGGATCTCAGGCGTCATCGGGCATCAAGGCAGGATGCACCCTGGATGGAGTGCCAACCCATCGCAGGGCACACACACACTCTCATTCACTCACACACTACGGACAATTTTCCAGAGATGCCAATCAACCTACCATGCATGTCTTTGGACCAGGGAGGAAACCCCCGAGGCACGGGGAGAACATGCAAACTCCACACACACAAGGCGGAGGCGGGAATCGAACCCCCGACCCTGGAGGTGTGAGGCGAACGTGCTAACCACTAAGCCACCGTGACCCCCCGTAATATATACATAGGAGAGATAAAAAAATGTCCTTCAAGAGTCCTTGAAAACAAACTATATGGATTTCAAATAAATGACTGAATAATATATATAAAACTTACAAAATGACTACTATAGCATTTAGAAACCTGGGCTCATATTCATACATGATCTCAGAGAGGTTCTAATTTAGCTTAAAACTTTCTAACCAGTAAGACAAATCTCTGAGCATCTCTGAGCAAGGAAAATACAACAACTTTTATCTTAGACAGGAGGCGGGGCTTAACCCTGGTACTGGGTATGACACATTCTTTTGCCTGTGTATAAATATATAAATAAAAAATTAGGAGTGCTTTTTAAATCTGGTCTATTATAAGCCTTTCCTTTTTGTCTCTATGATATTTAAGATATTTGAGTCTATATCGTGTAGGGATTACGTTCATGACCGATCATATTAGAGATGCGCTAACATCTGTATGTTACAAATGCAATAAATGTAATGTAAATGTAAATGTAAACATCTTCAGCATAGTATTTTGCCACTATTTCAGCCCTGTTTCAGAGATGTTAGTGTATCTCTAAATGCCATAGTGGCAGAAAATATACATATATTTCTGCACTGTTTCAGAGATGTGAGCTCTAATATGATTGTTCGCAAAAATAATCCCTACATGATCTAATCTGTATCATCTTATTAACTCCCTATCGTTATTAAAAATTGTATACAACACATTTCTTTTCCCTATTCACCTTTCGGCCATTTTCTCCTCTGCTGAAGAAACTCTTAAGCCTCTTAAAGGTCCTCCTCACTTCTTCTAACACGTTTTGACCTTACAAGCTCTTTCAAGGGTTAAGACGCTTTATGTATAACTTTTATCTTTACTAGGATCTTCTCTTTAATTTTAAGGGAAAATGGCAACATTTCCATGAATTTTCTTCGAATTTTGTCAGCAGGAGAAACTCTTTACACTAAGAATTTTCATGAATACGAGCTCAGTATTCTGCCCCAGCTTCTATAACTGAAATTACTTCCTATTCATTTTGTAGCGTGAATCCTTTTAACAGTCAGGTTCCAGGTGTGGTTTAATAATGACTGCATTTCAGTGTGACACGAGTGCAACATACTGATGAAAGTCAAATACAGGGAAAAGGAAATTACATTAGCATCAGATGTAAAGATGTCAGCATTCCACTCTTAAAATGTAATCTCCTGCTGATTGTTTTTCAGATCAGTGCGACGTACGAGAAGCGCAATGAAGGTTTTGATTTTCAGCGTGCAATGTTTTGCCACTCTGTCACTAATGACATTTGCACATTGTAATTCACTTTTTTTTTTCTCACCAACTTGACTGCTTTTCTTTAAATCATGGATGTTTGATGAAAACAAGATTATCTGACTGCTATTGGAATTAGACTTTATAATGCATATCTATGCATTATGTTAGTTCTTATGAGCTTTCTATACGGATCCTGTTGCCTTATAAACATTATCCATAAAGGTGTCAAGGGATGTATTTTCTTCTAATGAGTATAAGAGTTTAACAATACTACAATAGTGATATAGAGGTAGAATACATGTATAATGTCCTATCTGATAATGATATGGTTGTTTGATGCACATACTGCAGGAAAAAATCTGATATACTGTATACAAAATACCGCTTGATTAAAAAATACAAACAAATAAAAAAAATGCCTTCCTTGTGCTGTTTTCATTCAGTTCCTGCAGCCTTCACTGCTTGGAGTGCTAAGACCAGATAACTAAATGCCAAGCATAGCAAATGATGTAAGAAGGACCGTCCAACATAGTTAATAATGAAAAGAACACATGCTCAACCTCTCCTGGTACATACCTGCTAAAAGAAAAAAAAGAGAGAGAGAAAACCCATCAAGGATGCATCCTGCTTCGCACAGATAACACTAGCAGAGAGCTTGGTCCCCTCTGTTGACTTTTAAAAGGAACCTACAGTGAAAAGATGGAGAGAGAGAGAGAGAGAGAGAGAGAGAGAGAGAGAGAGAGAGAGAGAGAGAGAGAGAGAGAGAGAGAGAGAGAGAGAGAGAGAGGGGTATTTTCCAGCATGATTAGTTTGGGCAGTGGGTCTGAAAGCTTGTGCATAATGTGCTCATATTTTTCACACTGCATGTCCCAGTAAATAACGGTAGCAGTTGTGGTGTCTGCTCACCCAGCAAACTCCCTCTCCCCTCCACACACCAGCACACAATAGCAGGGCATAATTAAAGTCCACACTATCGGCATCAAGAGAGAGAGAGAGAGAGAGAGAGAGAGATAGAGAGAGAGAGCAATGTACTGTAAAGTGCGAGTTTAGGAAAGTAGAGGATCAAATCATCATTTCAATTACTAATCTACACCCAAATGGCAACTGCAAACTCAGTACCTGTCAATCTGCCCAATATTAGCAGTTCAGTCTTGTGATTTTTCTGCAACGTTGCTGTATTCAAAGCTGAATTTCTGACTTTTTTAGTCTTCTTATATTTAGTCAGCATAAACATAACTAGAGGTATACAATGCCATATTTGAGTGTTTCCTATTCTGGGGCCGACAGATATCACAGAGTAATCTCCTCCCAACACATTTCCTATGATGACACATTACTTTAGGTTTTTTTTTTTATTTTATTTTTATTTCTTTACATGCTTTTGTTTACAGTTTCGTGTGCCTTGTTGATGATTTAGCTCCGACTCTATGCTTTTCCTGTCACTGGTGTATTACCTAATTGTTTTCACCTGTTCTGTGTTAGTCCATTGATTATTTTTTCTTAAGGTACGAGTCAAAACCTTGCTCACCCCGTGCCTTGTCCTGTTTCCTTGCTGAACGCAAATGATCCTTGTTTACTCCTGTCTGCCTGTGATTTGATCCTGTCCTTCACATTTCTTTCTTTTTTACCCTCATGTCTATTCACATTTGGATGGGTGAAGGATCACATGGTGTTTCATCATGAGGAGACCAGCCTCATTCCATTATAGGGAAGAAATTTCAACATCTGCTAAATACTGTAGATGCTAAATTTAACAGATAACTAAGTTATAGCTAGTTTAAGATATATAAATATCTTATAGCTAGCTAACTAAGTTATGGTACATTTGAGAAAAAAAAAAAGAAAAAGAAAAAAAAAATATATATATATACATATATATATATATATATATATATATATATATATATATATATATATATATATATATATATATATATATATATATATATAGGGGGTACGGTGGCTTAGTGGTTAGCACGTTCGCCTCACACCTCCAGGGTTGGGGGTTCGATTCCCGCCTCCGCCTTGTGGGTGGAGTCTCCCTCGGGGGTTTCCTCCGGGTACGCCGGTTTCCTCCCCCGGTCCAAAGACATGCATGGTAGGTTGACTAGCATCTCTGGAAAATTGTCCGTAGAGTGTGATTGCATGAGTGAATGAGAGAGTGTGTGTGCCCCGCGATGGGTTGGCACTCCGTCCAGGGTGTATCCTGCCTTGATGCCCGATGACGCCTTAGATAGGCACAGGCTCTCCGTGACCTTGTATATATATACAAGGCATCATGAGAGAAAATATCGATCACATTGCTGCTTCTTGAAAATGTATTTTGTCAAGACGATTATCATCGCAATTGACACTGAGTATTCTTACCAAAATAAGCCAGTGTCCTTAATATTTACGCAGTCAGTCTCTTATTAACATTTAAAATGCTAACTATTTTTGAAAACATTGTGTGAAACTGAAATATTGTTGGCAGACATAACATTTGTTGAAAGTGTCATATCTCTTAGAAAAAGTTTCATTATACTCAGCTAACAAAATTCATACAATGTGCTTTGTACATATCGCCTCACCAAAACAAGGCTGACAGTGAATAAATGCATTTCAGAATATTGCGTCTGAGCCGTCTTTTTGTTTTAAATGTAACTCTTTGAATGAGAATGGAATATGGAAAGGAAGCTCAATGCATATTACTCATTAAACATTCAGCCTCAGGCAGAGCTTCACATCTGGCATTTAAAGCCTTGACAATATTTCTCTTATCTCTTAGCTCATATAAAGAGAAAACAGATGGCATAGTGAGAGAGGAAGGATATTGTGTTCAAACGTCTAAAGATATCGATTTTGTATATACAGGTGTAGATGTAAACTATCATGTTACCTCAATGGATAATGTTTAACGTTGACAAGATTAGCAGTGAACTAGTGAAGTGTGGAATTAAAACATGAGATGCTATTAATTAACAAAACAACAAAAGCAAATCATTTAAAAGCAGAAAGCAAGAAAAAAAATATTAATAAGGTAAAATAATCTTTAAACCAAAATGACTATGCTAGTGATGTGCTGGAATTTATTTGTGTTTGCGTTTGCAGATTGTCCTGCAATGATATCATCATAGAATGGTGGCCATTGACCGAGCTGTGCTGTGATCATGAACAAACCTGTTCAAAATCAAAGCCCCTTGATGAAGAAAGACCCTTTTCAGTTATTAATCACAATATTTTGGAGATCTTAGTCTAACAGACATGATTAGAATCACTTTCTCTAAAAGTACTACAGGTTACACCATATACCCAAAACTATGTGGAGACCTGACCATAATTAACCATATGATTTCTCTCAGTGGGACTGAAGTGTAAACCTGTTCCAGGATTATTTTTGATCAGCATATTCCCAGTGGTTCCTGAATTGGTTTCTGGATAATAATAATAATAATAATAATAATAATAATAATAATAATAATAATAATAATAATAATAATAATCTTTATGGCTAAAGGTTTCACACCCAAATATTTTAATACAATTCTATAGGAGGTCATTGTATGCTGTACAGGTACAACTGGAACCAAAATGGGTTCCAGCATGACATCACCCCAGTGCACAAAGTCAGCTCCTTGTATACATAATGTGAAATGGACCCCAAACCACCAGACTAATCATCAGTGCCTGACCTCACTAATTCTCTTGTATGATTTAATGCATCCTAAAGCTGTTCTGTAGGGTTGAGGTGCAGGCCAACAAAGTGGCCTAGACACTAGATTTGTACAACATACAACATACAAAGTCTTATTATGAAACGTTCGGTAAAGAACCACATATGGCTGTAATAGTAAGGTGTCCACAAACGTTTGGCCATACAATGCATATTATTTTCATGTTATTGTTTTGGTTAATGAACTTGATAAAGATAAAAATGAGGATCAAGTTAACAATTTTTTGTTTTTTGTTTTTTGTATTTTTTTAGTAGGATGGATGATGCAAACAACCATGAATTGATTGCAGAATTATTATTCTGAGTGAAGTGCCAAGTGTAAATAGGTGTTATAATGATCTATGTATTTGCACATTAGTAAATACATGTCTCTGTGTTTGTGTTGTGAATATAAGATCTCGCCTGGAGGATATTTAATTCCCCGTCTTCCATAATCTCCCCTTCTCTCAGTGCTTTTTTCTTAAGCACAGCAGGCTTTAGTGATGTCAGAGAGGGCCTAAGAACCCCCCTTTCTACCAAGTCCCCTAAATATTTCATCCCTCCGTCAGAGCAGAACACTGACTTCTCTGTTTGCCTTCTTTGTGCTCTGGCTTTGCACCTGTTCCAGCACTGAGATCTGAATTCTTGGATGCTCGACCCGTCTCCGCAGTGCCTTCGTTCTTTCCGAGATTCCCTGTGTCAGCCTAGTGCTATGCTAATCCTCTCCTTCTTAGTTGAAGAAAACATACTGCTTGTTATCCCGGCAATGACTTTTCATTCGGCTTTGCAGCTAACTGCACAGATTCTTCTATTGACTTTGTGTTGAATCTGGGTTGGTGTGATCCATAAAGCTTTGGCACAACTGTTTTTCACATACACACACACACACACACACACACACACACACACACACACACACACACACACACACACACACACACATACAAACTAAGAAGAAAAAAGTTCTATAGGCTAGATTCCAACTTGGCACATTTCCTGAAATTTGCCTGAATAAATATATCATTGCATTGCAGCAAAAGCAAGGTAATATGGTGTTATTATTTTGGACTGTAAAAGGAACATGGGCAGCAGCCACAGAAGAAAATCAAGACTCTGGTCTTTTTTATTCTCTTCTAAAAGATAGCCAGGGAGGGAGAGTGTGTGGGAGATGCTTAAGAGCCACTGAAGGGTGTCAATATATTCTGAAATTGAATTAAAGTGTAATTAGTGAAATCATTACCTGACACTTGAGCAGTGGGATTTGGTTAATTTATTGCTACCAGCCTGCTGTGAATGGAATGTGTCCTGTAAGACCTCTCCTCTTGCCAAAGGTGATGGCCGCATTACACAAAAGCGCGGTTCTAATCAGCAGCCCTAACATTTGCACTGCTCTTGGCAAGATTTCAGCTCAAATAATTGTGGATACCTATTGCAGTGGTGTCATAGTGGGCGTCTTAGTGGTAAACTAATGGTACCTTATCTGACCAAAAACATGCCAGTAATAAAAATGTTTATAAATCCAAGATAATTAACACACTACAGGTGAAAAGGGTTATTTATTTATTTGTTTGTTTGTTTGTTTATTTGTTTGTTTGTTTGTTCATTTATTTGGTTGGTTGGTTGGTTGTATGTTTGTTTGTTTCAATCATTTGTGTGTTTGGTTGTTTGTTTGAATGTTTGGTTGGGTGGTTGGTTTGTTGGTCAGTTGGGTGTTTGGCTGTTATTTGGTTGTTGTTTGTTTGGTTTGATTGATATTTGGTTGGGTGATGTTTGGTTGTTTGATTTTTTTCACTTCTTTATTTGTCTTTTTAAATGAGATAGCATAAGTAATCATTGCCATGATAGCCGGACTTAACGTTTATTTTCTTCATTACATGTTTAAATTAAATATTTACGGAATCTCTAAACCAACTATGTAATTAATTATGAATTATGATGTTATTTTCACCTAGTCTGTTAGTCTCCTATACTGTACATTTAACTTGGATCTCATTATTATAATCAAGTCAAATTATACTATACTATACTATAATACTACTATAATATACCAAGTCAAAATAATGACACGGCCTTTGAGCGGCAGTTATGCGGGCAAGAAATCTGATGTCAGACGTGATTGGTCAGTTTGGTTATGGACATCGTTAATCAGTAAAAACACGCACATATAAAAAATTATTATTATTAACAGTAACTCAACTGATTTAAGTTACTTGAGTTAGCAGAAAATCATCTTAGCATACGGAACATATTGGAAGATAGGCTAAAACAAGAGACATATTAGGTTACAATCCTGTTAGTCAAGCACAGGAATCAGAGACTACAGTTTGGAGAGGCCCAATGTGTCAGAGTTGGGCTGAATAACAAATAAAAATTTTGTGCTTGAAGCACAAAAATAATCACCTGACCAAAATTTAGCTTGAGATTCCGATCATGTAAGTGTGAAGCACCTCTGAAGTGTAGACCTTGTACTATAGCAAAAGATACCGTATTACCGTTGATTCACAATTTTGAAGCTTGTACTGTATGTCACCACAAAGGCAGAGAAGCATGTCTCAGAGATTTTCACACATAACAAGCATTTAGAAAGAATTCCTGCAAAGATTTTTGGTTTGTTCTGAAACCATGTTTGCAAGAAGAAAACTGGGTTGAAGCTTACACAGTGTGCATTCTGCTTTACCAATGAGTGAGCTTAAGGGACTGAGTTTGTAGCATTTCTTATATAATAATATGAAATGACTATAGAATCATTTTAGCAACATGTACATTGATGACTTCATTTTTGGCCTCGTAGTGATAGTAAAGAGCTTTAAATGCAAATATATAAAATACAACAGGACAAGATGTAACATATTCGCTAAAAATTTATTATATGCAATATAAATATCTCAATGTAAATGTGCTCCATACAATACAGAGTGAGAACAAACCAGGCAATATGACATACTTGGAAAAGACAATCTGATATATTTCAGGCAACTTCTCCCATGTAGCTGTATGAATATGAGGACAAAATGCTGTAGCTGAAGATGTCTATCATAAACATGATGAAGTACGATTTCTAGGATCTTATATGCTCATGGCTATAAAAACTTTGATCCATTTCCCTGTGAAACTCTCGTTTTAATTTGCGTCACTGACAGATAAAAAAAAATACAACAAAAACTACATATTATTGAATTAATAATAAAAAGTAATTAGTAGGGAATAAAACATTACTGGGTTTCCCAAAGTGTTTCATGGAAGACAAGCTGGTATATTTTCTGGATGCCTCGGGATGGGGGGGGGGAGAGAGAGAGAGAGAGAGAGAGAGAGAGAGAGAGAGAGAGAGAGAGAGAGAGAGAGAGAGAGAGAAGCAGTGAAGAGGAATTAGCATAGCTGCTGTTTATAATATTAGCAAGCAATAGATGATAATGTACTGTACATTTGGTCAGATGTACAAGAACACATTATTATGGGATGTATTGTGTGTACGCCTGACAAAAGTAATAGGTTTTAATCTATATTTAAACTGGGAGAGCGTGTCTGAGCCCCGAACACTATCAGGAAGACTATTCCAAAGTTTGGGAGCTAAATACAAAAACGCTCTACCGCCTTTAGTAGAGTTTGTTATTCTGGGAACTACAGTAGCAGAAGTCCTGAGTTTTGTGATCTCAGAGAGCGTGAAGGATTGTAACGTCTTAGAAGACTATTTAGATACAAACACCTACTAATGCATTATAACAGTCCAGTCTGGAGATCATGAATGCATGAACTAAATTGTTTGGCTAAATTGTGTCTGAAATTTCTCGTATACTCGTGTTGCTGTGGCAGTTTATTATTCACAGCAATTTCCAGGATTTTTTATTTACTTATATGTTTGATCATGTAAAGAATTCAGTAAACAATACATTTTATCCTATCATTAGTACATTTAATGCAGTGGAATGTCCATTCTTCTTATCACTTACATTATAGTAGCTACAGATAATTGTCCCTTCATTAGAATCTCTTTTGTTTTTTGTTTTGTTGTCTTTTTATACTGATGAGTAAAAAAAAATGAGTATGTCATCTTGAGTAAGCATAAAAGAACAGCTTTAGCTCTAAGGGTTAGAAAGTGCTGATAGTTCAACCCAGTCTCACGGCAGTTCGTGACCGAGGTCACGAAATGTAATCTGTTTGATTCGTGTTCGTGGAAACGAATAGTTGAGACTCCAACTAAAAAATGCTACATTTCCTCACAGAATTTTAAATCAGTGAAGACAGAGAGGTTTTTCAATCAGTTTATATAGAATGTTTGCAATACAAGTCTTAGTACAAGTTTCACCTGTCATCATTGCCTGAAGTGCTGTTATAGACAATGAACAGAGTAATCATCACCTTCTAAGTATGTAAGCGATTACCTTTTGGTCTTGTTTCAGACTGTATCAGGGCCTTTTTACACCTGGTCACTTCATGTGTTTTCTCTGATCCGATAGCTATCTGATCTATTAAACTGTTCCATTTACATTAGACTACATAAACGCGTCTTGGTGAATCGGGTATCGATCCGATCTTCCTACTTCCGCCAAAATGCAAATATATTTTACCTCATTTCCGGGGTAATTGAAACGGAACACACTTTGGTGTATGCGGTCGCTACAAAAAAACAGCAATTACTGTTTGCTGCATTTTCGCTGGCGGCAGCAGTGCATTTTAAGTCCCTACGAGACCCCTGGGTGAAAGATCGGAGCCAGCGCTGGTGGGAAAACATATTTGTTTCTGGCGCGATGCGCGACTCGCGAGTCACCTGCGAGTGACGTACTTCCGTTTGGGAGGAGTATAGCGCTGACGTATGTGGCTTGAACAACCACATGCATTTACACCTGTCCAGTTTCATCTGAAATGCGTCCCAGACCACCTCCTGAAGTGGTTTGAGCGATCAGATTTATATCCGCCTCGAAAACATTTCGGAGGCATTTAGACCTGGTCTTTTTACCATCGGATAGCTATCGGATCACAGAAAACACATGAAGTGACCAGATGTAAAAACCCCCTCAGGTTCTCCTTCCAAATTTAGATGAAACTAAGATAAGTCTTAGTTATGTTTGATTAACTTACTATAAAACACTAGTAGAGCAGCTACTACTACTAATAATAATTATCATTAGCAGAATTTTGTATCCTTAATACACTGACCGTGCAGCAGTATGACTACAATGGCTCCCTGGACCTGTGATAAATAAGTACTCTGCAGTCTGTATGTCACCTGACATTGGCCCTAAATCCGAAGCTTTACGGTGAGACATTCAGGCTTTGACTTTTAAGGACGCAAAACTCGACTTTATTACCGTAAAGGTCCTGGTAAGCCTCTGAGTTTTCCAAATCGCTCAATTCCTGACCGTCACAAGTAATTGAATCAACAAAATAGAACAATAAATACGCTACTGTAATTTATCTGTCTACTTTTTTCAATCATTCTTCCATTCCTTGGTTAGACTGTGATTCCAAATCTCACTTTGAATGAATGACCAGCGACACTGCAGCAAAGGGTTCGTTTGTCTTTACACAAATAATCAGTGCAAAGCATCATGGGGTGTAGAGAAAAAGCTGGATGCTATAAGACTGGATACGTGCTTTATGTAGAGTTTATGTGTACAGTTTGCCTTGGTATTAGATACAGAATAAAAAGACATATTTGATTTTGTTTTTAACTAACATACATTATTAATATCATTAGTACTGCTAATGTTTCCATGTTATGTGTCAGAGATAATTCAATTATAATCATATCTGTTTGGCCAAAATCAAGCCAGAATGTTTATAACAATATTCAAAGCTTGACATTTGCTGTTGTTCCTTAGGGAGTGTAATTAATTTTATCACAGCTGATGATTGTATTTTTAAAAACAGTGCACATAAAGCAAAGCACAGGGCTCTTCTTCTTCTTCTTCTTCTTCTTCTTCTTCTTCTTGATTAGGCAGGAGGCGAGTACTAAGATAGGGATGAGGAGGAGTAGAGGAGGAGGAGTCGTGACTACTACGAAGACGAATTAGATTTGCTTCTTCTTCTTCTTCTTCCTCCTCTTCTTCTTCTTCTTCTTCTTCTTCTTCTTCTTCCTCCTCCTCTTCCTCCTCCTCTTCTTCTTCTTCTTCTTCTTCTTCTTCTTCTTCTTCTTCTTCTTAAACCTACCTTTTTTTGTCTGAAGTATGATTTATAGGCAGAAAGTGAAAAGGACAGTGATTTAAAGGCAGTAAGATGTTTTCTGTAACCTTTATCATGTTAGATTTCTGGTCACACGTACGCAGAGGAAGACATTTCTGGTGTTGTCAGTTAGATATACAGCTACCGACTGGGGCATGTAGGGCTACTAAACACAGCTGAATGTTCTGAAGGTGGTAGTGTATTGTCTTTCTAAATTGAAATAAAAAATTGTTTTTGTGTTTTATATTTATACAAAAGCGTAGACTCATTTCATTTGGCATTACATCAAGGTCATTTCATTGTAACATGGTTAAATAGATATGTTGATAAAATAATGTTGAAGAACGTACTATAAGTTTAAGTGGTTGTAGTTTAAATTAATTCATTAATTCATACATTTTTTAAACAAATAGATTTCACAAACTTTTCTGGAATTATTATATTAATATAAAAAAAAGTATAAAAACACTATAAATTCTGTCCTTAAACAAATGACTGTTTTTTTATTTTTTGTTTATAAAAGTATTATACTGTCTATTTATCATACCCACAGTGTTTTATACTTAGATTCATGTCCTGGATAGTTAAATGCACACTAAAAATGCCACTGATGAGCAATTTGAAATATATATAATGACAATGTTAAGAAGAAAATATTAAGAGTAATGCGGGACAATGTCTTTTTCTCAGGGTCAACATCTCATATGGCATGATATTTTATGGTCTATGAATTCTGTTATTTGTTTGTTTGTTTGTTTGTTTGTTTGTTTGTTTGTTTGTTGATTTATTTCAGATGTAATCATGTAAGCTTACAGTGAACTTTTCTTTAGTACCTCATCAGCATATTTATTAAACCATGTTACAGTTGAAATTTAATGATCTTGAATGGGCCACATTAAACTAAACACATTTATAGCTTTGTGCATAAAATAATATACATTTTTGAACGTGTTACCAACAAACAATAAATAAATAAATAAATAAATAAATAAATCTCTTATCAAATCTCCTGAGACTCACAAACAGTGAGAAAATCTTGACCTGCATAAATATTGACGTATCGAAGTCACCGACTCTGAACATCTCTGAAAAATGTTTAACTTTGTCAAAAAGGTCAAGACTGCTTTCATTACACTTTCATTAGTGTCAATATCACTTAAAAGCAATCTCTCAAATATTTTCAAAAATGTCTTCAATATCTGTGGTCCTGAGAGCCAAGAGTATATGAGTTTCTATGTGAAGTATCAGTATCTGGTGCTTTATTAATGCCATTGGATTAACAATCGCAATATAACATACTTTGACACCTCATCCATCAATTTTCTGAGGCTGAAGTCTATACCAGGGGACTTGGGGCATAAAGGACAATCACACACACACACACACACACACACATATGCACACACTCACACACCCATTCAGACACTATGGGGAATTTAGAGATGCTAATCAGACTACAGCAGGTCTTTGGACTGGAGACGAAAATCCTGAAACATGCTGAACATGATGAGACCCAAACCCCAAACACTGTTAGGCAAAATGCTCGCCTCTAAACCACCATACCTTGACACCTCACATAAAATTTATTTATTTATTTATTTATTTATTTATTTATTTATTTATTTATTTATCCATTTATTATTTCGCTTATGCTTTTTTTTTGTTTTTTTTTTGCAGAAATCATGTTGGGCAAGCAGCTATTGTAACCTAACCAGTAGTCTTTCATCCAAACCAGACTGGAACCTTGCTTTCTAAATGTAATTTCTTCACACACACTTAATGTCCCAGTTTAATCATGTTGGAGAGTTACGTTGCTGAAGCAGGAAGCACATAAACCTAATCAGTTAAGGCTGTAGTCAAAGATACCAGCTGTCAAAATCCCTTTTTTCCCTTTTACATTGGGGGATAAAGTGGATGCCAGATTGTGCAAAATAGAAACATATTTCAGCTCAGGAAAGCTTTAGAAACATGTCAGAGTGTCACAATGTAAAAATATTACAGTGTATAATCTTTCACTCATTCATTCACACACTTACTCAATTTTTGGACATCATCACTGGCTCATGCACTGACTGACTGATTCACACTCACTCAATGACTCACTCACTTACAGTACTCACTCACTCACTGACTCACTCACTTACTCACTGATCCATTCACACACTCACTCACTCACTCAGTCACTCTCTCAATCACTGATTTATTCACACACTCACTCACTGACTCACTCACTTACTCACTGATCCATTCACACACACTCTCACTTACTCACTCACTCACTGATCCATTCACACACTCACTCACTGATCCATTCACACACACTCTCTCACTTACTCACTCACTCACTGATCCATTCACACACTTACTCACTCACTCACTGATCTATTCACACACTCTCTCACTTACTCACTCACTCACTGATCCATTTACACACTCACTCACTGATCCATTCACACACTCACTCACTTACTCACTCACTCACTGATCCATTCACACACTCACTCACTGATCCATTCACACACTCACTCACTCACTCACTCACTCACTCAGTCACTCTCTCAATCACTGATTTATTCACACACTCACTCACTCACTCACTCACTCACTCACTCACTCACTCACTCACTCAATCACTGATCCATTCACACACTAATTCACTGACTCACTCACTGACACACTCACTTGCTCACTTAATCACTTGCTCACTCACTTATTGACCCACTCATTCACTCACTATCTCACTCGCTCCTCATTCACTCACTCACTCACTCACTCACTCGTTCACTTACTTACTCACTCACTGATCCATTCACACACTCACTCACTCACTCACTCACTCACTCACTCACTCACTCACTCATTTTCAATAACACAGGGTGTAGCTTTATCAATGAGCCATTAAACAAGAGATGGAAAACCCATGACCCTATGTAGACACTCATTTAGTCCTAAGATCAATTGATCTTATCCAGTGCTACATTTCTGTAAAATGGAAGAAAACCCACACAGGCACTGAGAGGTTCATAAACTCTTCACAGATAGTAAACCAAGTTTAACCTCAAACCCGGACACCAGAGCTGTGAGCCTGCAACGTTATATATCATATATATATATAATATATATAATATACCATCAAAACTGCATGTAATTAATCTTTAGTCAGTCAACGCATGAAAAACCCACTAGACTTCATATACTGTGTAATAACGGCAGATGAATCTGTCATCATTAGAACTTCTGTACAATAAACTGCAATTAATAATGTATTGTAATACTTCATGAAAATGTTTCCTTTAGAGTTTTGGCTGAATTAATTACCAGCTTTTACATGAATGACTATTTAAATGTGGGCTTGCTATTGCATAGAATTAATAAATCATTAATCTGTCTAGGGGGCACGGTGGCTTAGTGGTTAGCACGTTTGCCTCACACCTCCAAGGCTGGGGGTTCGATTCCCGCCTCCGCCTTGTGTGTGTGGAGTTTGCATGTTCTCCCCGTGTCTTGGGGGTTTCCTCCGGGTACTCCGGTTTCCTCCCCCTGTCCAAAGACATGCATGGTAGGTTGATTGGCATCTCTGGAAAATTGTCCGTAGTGTGTGATTGCGTGAGTGAATGAGAGTGTGTGTGTGCCCTGTGATGGGTTGGCACTCCATCCAGGGTGTATCCTGCCTGAGATAGGCACAGGCTCCCCGTGACCTGAGAAGTTCAGATAAAAGCGGTAGAAAATGAATGAATAAATGAATGAATGAATGAATGAATGAATAAATAATCTGTCTATATTCACTTGTCCGTATTCAGTACGCCAAATTAGAATTCTACCAACAGTCACTAAAATTGTTACTATAGTAGAGTTAGCAACATCTTCAACGAATATGACACGTGGTATATTTTTCACTTCTGAATTAAACTGTAACGTGAACGGGTCAAATAAAACCACCTACTGGGGAGCTGCCCATTTTTTACAGAAGCAACTTTAACATAAATGTACAAATTATTGTAAGCTAGCTACACTAATGAATCAGTGAGTATAGCTTCTCCACGATCCAGCTTCACTAATGGAAATTACGTACACATTATGGCTGAAATATCAGCAGTTACTTGATATTAATTTCCTGTTTACAGAAGTGTTGTATAAAAGCAATATCATACCGGCAGTCATGTGATTACGTTGAATATCAGCACAGCTGCGATTACCTACGGCGCTCATTCTGTAGGAAGATTAAGTTGGTTTTAATTTTTAGATGTCATCCTTACAATTCCTTATTCAGAAATACTATAGTGCTTTTGTCAATTAAAAAAAAAAACAAAAAAAAACAAACAGACACATATGGCAAAGCAGAGAAAATCTGCAAGACTTGGCTGCATCATGCATCATGATTCATATAGCTAGTAGAAATGCTGGTGCTCTTTGTTGCCAACTTTAATTAAATATCCAACAAATTTGGCTTATGGTCCTACAGTGTTGCAGTGATTAGAAAATCTCACTTTCTTTACATGTTTAACTCATAAAGTCAAAGACTTGACATCTGATTCACACTTTAAATTGCAAAAGCTAATGAAAAACAATTAAATGCACACTGCTTGTTGTTTCAAATCCCCACAAAGTCTCCAAAGAGTGCATTTCTACATTTTTCTACATTTTCCCAGCCGGGTCTATTTTTGGAAAAACACATTTTTATACAGAGAAAAGAAAGAAAAAGGCCAAGCAAGCCGATAAGGTCTGTCTGCATGGTGATGAAAGGAGTGGAGAAAGAGCACATCCAAATCTGCTGACAAAGCTGTCAAGGTTCTGGCTTATTAAAATATTATTGTTGCCTTCCTCCCACAGATCGCTCATCACAATGACATCACTCGCATTGCACTGTTAAGCCCAGTGCATTTTATGAGAATATTTACCTCTCGTAATGACACGCTGTCTGCATGTGGATAAATGATCGCAGAACTGACGTCTTTTGTACCTCTGTTATCACGTCGATTCTTGTATGCATGATACGGCTGTCTCACACAACCTGGAAATCAGTTTTGGACCCACAAAACTGTTTGTAACCTGGAAATTTTCCTCTACATCACACTCTGTGACACGACTTCACCTATGCCACTGAGTGCAATAGCTTTATATTCACCCATAGAGAACCTTTTCTCTGCAACACTTCCTCTAGCTAACTGAATTAGTAATGCTTCTGCTCTTATTTGCTCCAAAAAATAAAATTGTCTGCAGTGTGTATCGTACAATACAGCCTCTATTTGATGTTCTGCCATTTAGCCGTCACAGAAATATTTGAAAGGAAAATGCACAACATGCTGTAAATTAAGAGATTACGTGAATATCTTGTTCATACAGAAGAGACGCGTCCTTAATGCCTGTTCTTTTATCGCGTTTAAGTTGCTTTAGCATTTAACCAATCGTGTTTTGCTGTGTAAAAGAACGCTTTCAGATGAGGTTACAAATCGAACGTTCTGAAAAATACGAAAGAAAAAGAAACAAGCCTTTGTTCTTCAAGAAGCGTCAAAGAAAAACAGACTTGTTTCTCTTTGGCTGGCTCATGGCTGTTATTCCAACATATCAGCAAACCTTTAAAGTAAATATAATGATCGCTAAAAATGAAAGGTCCCTATACTGTATGTGCACAATGTAACTATGACAACAAGTTTGAATAAAAGTTGTACGGATTCATTATTATTCATTGTGACTCCATTATCAGATGCTATTTGTGTATGTGCAAAGGAATTATACTGTAGGTTGTAGGGTATTTATAGGATCCGGTGCTTTGTTTATGACAAAGGTTTAACTTAAACATTTCTGAAAATATTCTGTTTCTATATAACATGAAAAGTTGAATTTTATCTCTGTTACTTCATTATAAAAGCGACTAATTTGAACTTGTTTCTTGGACATCCGACACTTTTAAATGTAACTTGAAGTAGATCAAGTGGACCATATTGTTCTTAAATACATTTTGTCTTTGTCTTGTTGACAGTGAACTGGCAAATTGTTTGATATAAGAGGAATAAAACATACCAGAAACACTTCTGTATCTCTGCTACACTCCTCTTTCCAGCACAGCCTTTGGTTAATTTCCATTAACAGCACCACATTGTTTTTAACCCTTTATTTAAAGCCCATTTGTTTTCCAAGCCATGACATACTCATGACAGTAAAGATGATGAAAAGACAAACTGTCATTTTGAAGGAAACTTTATAACTGTTAATAATTGTTAATAACTGAGGTTGTGGTATCATATTGGTTAAGGTGTTGTCTTCCAATCAATAGGTTGTGAGTTCTAATCCCAAGGTCCATGAAGTGCTGGGCCCCTGAGCAAGCCCCTTAATAATTAATTGCTCAGTTATATAAAATGCATGTCAGTCTGGATAAAGGCATCTGCCAAATGCCATAAAGATAATTAATTGTATTTACAGTGGCATAGTAATGGAGTGAGTAGCACTGCTGAGTCTTTGGTTAGATCCTGAGTTTGGGTTACTGTCTGTACAGAGTTTAGTGCAGGATCTCGCCATGTGTCTCCTCCTAACTCGCAAAAACATTCCACTAAGTGGTTTAGCTATGTTAAATTTCTTGCACTAACTACTATTTAGTCTATGGCACAGTGGCTTAGTGGTTGGCATGTTTGCCTCGTACCTTCAGGGTTGGGATTTGATTCCTACCTCTACCTCGACTGCTTCTGGAGACTCTGGTTTACTCCTGTTGTAGATGTTTTGTAAAAGAAGGCATGGGCAAGACTAAAAAGGTTTCACAATTTATTGTGTGCTGTTGCGGAACAGGACCCAACACGTCTACTGTAGCATGAGAGAGGAAGAGCCTTGATAATTTGTTACAGTTAGCTTTTATAAACATGATTCAGACACAGAATCTAAAGAAAGGAAAACATCATCTACCATTGGGAAGACGGACAACACCTGATCATCTCCTGATCAAGATAATCTTTCCCTTACCAAAGATCTTTCTAGAGTTGTTTATGAGTCAACTCGTCTCCAGCTCATTTCGACCCTGTAATATTTTATACAAACAATCTCTAGTAATAACAATCTCTAGTCCTGCACATAGAAGGTCAGAACTTCACAAACAGCTTCTTAGTAAAAATTTCCATCACACCCCCCAATTCAAAAGAAATGTTATGAAGTAGATTGACATCTCTAAATTGTCCTGTGTGAGTATTTGTGTGAACTTGTGCCCTGATTCAACTTGGATAAACTCCAGGTTCCCCCCAACCCTGTGTAGGATTTGTGCTCAAAAAGATGAATGTACAAATGAATAGAAGTCTTTATTTTTTATATATACATTATTCTTTTTTTTTTCGCATATCCCAACTTTAGGGGTTCAAAGTACAGGGACATCCATGATACAGCACCCTGGAGAAAAAGGGGTTAAGAGCCAAGGGCCCGACAGTGGCAGCTTGGCAATGCTGTGGCTTGAACCTAGATCAAAAACTCTTGAACTAACTGGTAGACTGTACATTACACATATTATTATCTCGAGTTAACGGACATCGTTTGTTATCAACAATGAGATATTAAATAATTAGATATGTGTTATAAATGATATATAAGATATGTGTTATATAGATGGAAATATTAACCTTAACATTGCTAATAATATATTTAAGTATATAAGTCACGAATTATCAAAGTAGTTGGATTGGCTATGCTAAATTTTCCCCTAGGTGTGAATGTGTGTGTATGGTGTGATGGAAGCGACACACACTCCAGTGTGTATTTACACTAAAGGCCCAGTGTTCCCAAAATGCCACATATCTACCACAACCCTGACCTCAGATATTAACTGGGTTCTTAAACTTTTTGTAGACAGGAAGCGTTTTAACTGTAAAAATGTTAAGTGAAAAAAAAAAAAAATCAGGCAAACGTGACTTGCTTTTGAGATAATGAGGTTTGGTTTGAGGTTAAACTCATTTTTTGGTGGATGTTGAAGAAAAAGCATTATGAACCTCACTCCTCAGAGCCCCGCCCCTTTATACTCCGCACAGCCAATCAGGAGTGGACCAGGCTTGCCTCCGAAATAAATGGCACGTTCCGACGGCGTACAGGAGCATCATCGGACACACACTAACACACGCACACGAAGTCAGATCTATGGACTATGCACAGGCTCGGAACGTCCCGTGTTACATCGATAAGCAAAAGCTTTACAGCTCGTGCACTGCTGTACGGGGTTAAAACTTTCATTTCAGGAGCCTGAGACATCTTTTTTTTCATGCACAAAGGCACTGAGATTAAAAGGAGAAGATTGCACGGGTCAGTCGACACAACGACAGCTTTAAATGTTTATCAAGTGCATTTTATATCGCCGCGTATTGGACTCGGATGTCTGGAAGAGTGCACGCGCGGATCTCTGAGTGCTGACTGAAGTGAGCAGAAGGTCGTCTGAAAAAATGCGTGTCAACTGATTCAAGATTGTTTTATTTCATTTTTAGCGCTGTGATTTGGAAAACTGGGAATTAGATGGGAAGTGGGTGAGTGAGTGAACATCACAGCACTTAAAGAAGGTAAAGAAAAAGTCATTTATGGACATCTTCTTGTGTGGAAGTGTGATGGATGCGTTCAGCATCCTGACGGAACAATACAACGGGTTTCACGTGTGAACATGTATTTTTATCCCCCACAGGTGAGGATTATAGAATCAATACGTGAAAGTCTTACGCAGGTGCGTTTCACGTTTATGCTCTGGAATTGACATCATGCTACAAAAACGTGTAAATGTGAGTTAAATCGTGTCTAAAAGTTACAACGCTCTACATGTGTGGAAATATATATATATATATATATATATATATATATATATATATATATATATATATATATATATATATATATATATATAAATCCTGAAAAACCTGATACCTGAAAAAGGATTTGTGTGTAAAAATCACGTGAAAACATAGGGAAAAAAAAATTAACTGTATTTCCTTGATGGATCAAATGTGCAAATAAACAGAAAATGTTTATTATTATTATTATTATTATTATTATTATTATTATTATTATTATTATTATTATTAATACCAATAATAATAATAATAATAATAATAATAATAATAATAAGAATACTAGTAATAAAGTGTTTTGTTATTATCTTTATTATTATTATTGTTATTGTTATTATTATTATTATTATTGTTATTATTATTACTATTATTATTATTGATAATAATAATCATAGTAATAAACAAAAAATGTTTATTACTATTATTAATATTATTATTGGTATTAATAAACAGAACACTTAAATTATTATTATTATTATTATTATTATTATTATTATTATTATTATTATTATTATTATTATTATTATTGGTATTATTGATAAATGTTATTGTTACTAATAATAACAACAACAACAACAACAACAACAATAATAATAATAATAATAATAATAATATTTTTTTAATCATGTTAAAAAGAGATATAAATAAATTCAATTGTGTAAGACACAAAAAAAGATGAGCAATGTGTAAAAATAAATCTGAAAATAAACAAAGTATAGGTAATAGATTATTTAATTATGGTACTTATTGCATGTAAATAAGTAAAGAAAGAAAAATCACATGTGAAAATAAACTAATGTAAAAAAAATCACCTGCTAGAATAAAAAAAGTCTAAAAATCACCTAGAAAATAAAGAATTATTGTATATTAATTAAATGTGCAAAATGACATCACAGGTTAAAATGAACAAATTTTGTTAAAATAATGCCAAAGGAAAAAAAAAATCATGTGAGATCACATGGGGTTATTAAATTAATTAACAATGTTTACAAATCACCTGTTTTTTAAACCATGCTTAAAAATCACATGTGAAAATATTACCATGTGATCATAAAAGAATCATGGAAAAATATTCACGTGTAAAAAACAAAAAAAACAAAAACACGATGTACTGCATGTAAAACCCAACATGACTTTAGTGTCCACAACGTGCACTGTGTGATTAGTAACATGTGAAGGTCACGTCATTTTTCTCAAAGGACACGAAAGCAATCATGTTTTCTTTTTCATTTTTTTTTTGAGTATCACATGATACTCGATGATGCCAGGCCCGATCTGATATTGACTTCACTAAGTGAAAATGCTAAAAAGATTTGGTATCAAAAGTAAATGTTTCTTACTGTACAAAAAGAACAGCCCAAACAATGCCATGTTGATGTATTACTGTATGTTTGGTTCTGGGGTCATTATTTATATAGCAGACAGTTAGTTAAAACAGTATCTGGATTTTTTCCCCCATCTTGCTGTTTTAACACATTTAACCGATTAGTTCCTCATTAGTTCCTCATTATAATAAATACGTCACTGTTACTTTTAATTCATTAAACCACTTTAAGCTGTTTTCTTACAGGTAATGACCTTTTATTGAGCTACAAAGATTGAACATGAAGCTTATCGTGTTATTTATGTAGTAGTGTTTTGTCCCTTGGGACAGTGGCTGTGGGTAGTGTTTATGGCACAGTGTGACAGTGTGTGTGAGAGTTATATGCTGTCCCGTGGTCAATGTTTTGGTAGATGTAGCTGTGAAGCTAAGCATTTTATTTCCCTTTAGCATTTTTTTTAATATAATGATCCTAACTCCTGCATTAAAAGTTCAAATAGCGTTGCTCAGTATTATCAGATCAGTGAACGCATCCCTAATTATTATAGGCTTAAAGCTAAGGGAAATTGTATAACCCACCTATGACATGTATTAGAAGGTCTTAATTAATCCTAAATGCTTGTTTTGGGGCTTATTTGAGTTTGTTTTGAGTTTTACAGACAGACCTGATGTGCCACCTAACGCAGCTTTTTTCTCTCTTAGCAGTTTCAGGAGGTGAGGAAAGTCCTGAGAGAATGTGGAGTCGTGGGGTGAAGCATGAGCTGCCGGTGTGTTGCTTTTAGACTGGCGTGTCTCATGTGTCCATGGGAGTGTATTTTACTAAGCCTCCACTGCTGGGTTGTAGCCTCGGCCACAGGCTCGCGGGATGCTGCTGGTCCATTCGGCTGGCTCCTTTCAGACAAAGGGCCTTTTCATCAGACTCAGGAATTTACGGAGTTTGTGGAGCGCTACCAACAGGGCTTCACCACCAGGTACAAAATATACAGGTGAGTCATGCAAAGCAGCCAGATTCATTTGTAGCCATTTTTTAAATTGAATAAACCCACAATTGCATTGTTGTAGATTGACAGTTTTCGAAAATTGAGGTGATTTTAGCGCCTGCAAGCCTGACATCGTGAAGCATGCTGTGATCTCCGTACTCAGGAGTTCGGCAGCGTGTACTGAAAAGTGGAATTTGACGATTACGTGTACTTCGTGACAGCTGAGGCATTGACAGAAGTTGAAATGAGTTCAAGCATGGTGGATTAGATGAAGTAACAGCAGCACAAAAGGCAGCTGAAAATGAGTCTGAGTGACATGCGTGTTTGGCAGAGCTCAGTGCCCATGCAGCCCAGCACAGATGGAGATGCCAACACTGGGGTTAGACAGGCATGCTGTCCTCTACAGCTCGGCACATTTGTGAATGCTTATTTTTTTCAGCTGCACTAAATTGGTGTTAAGCCGGATCTCCCCCTGCTGGTGGGCTGGGACGCTGGAGTAGTGTGTGTGTGTGTGTGTGTGTGTGTGTGTGTGTGTGTGTGTGTGTGTGTGTGTGTGTGTGTGTCTTTCTGAGCTACGCTTTTCACCCATGATTGTGTGAGTAACTTGATGACATGAAAAAAAACAAACAAACATATGTACATGCGTTTCAACATCTTTGTTTCCTCTATCTATCTATCTATCTATCTATCTATCTATCTATCTATCTATCTATCTATCTATCTATCTATCTATCTATCTATCTATCTATCTATCTATCTATCGTTTATCTAAAATAATAAGGTGGTCTGATGCTGGGAGAGGTGGCCTTCATAATCTTGTTAAAACAATAACAATAAATCTATCTATCTATCTATCTATCTATCTATCTATCTATCTATCTATCTATCTATCTATCTGTCTGTCTGTCTGTCTGTCTGTCTGTCTGTCTGTCTGTCTACCTATCTACCTATCTATCTATCTATCTATCTATCTATCTATCTATCTATCTATCTATCTATCTGTCTGTCTGTCTACCTGTCTGTCTGTCTGTCTATCTATCTATCTATCTATCTATCTATCTATCTATCTATCTATCTATCTATCTATCTATCTATCTATCTATCTATCTATCTATCTGTCTGTCTGTCTGTCTGTCTATCTATCTATCTACCTACCTACCTATCTATCTGTCTGTCTGTCTGTCTGTCTGTCTGGAGCATCCGTGCCGAGTCATGTGACACCCTGCAGCAGAAACACTTCTTGTTTTATATCCATATGTATTCATATCACTTAAGACTCGAAGGCTGTCTAATGTGTTCACGTCACGGCACAAATCAATCTTCCTGTATTGTTTATATCTGTTCGTAATTCAATGTTGCTTAAAAGGTTGGAGATGATTTCACTATTGGCATTTAGCCTTCCACTTTACTTTTACTTTGTAATGTATTCATTTTTAATCTAAGGGAATGTGTATCAAACCCAGTGGCTTAACCCTCATAACACAACAAGCCTATTTCTTATGTTTCTTCTCTGACCATGGCTTTAAAGTCTATAAACTGCATCCATTTTAGTTTGATCATTTGGAGAAGAGAACTGTGTGTACAGAGTGCATGTTCTTCTTCTTATGAACATCAGGGAAGCTGGATGACGCAACTTGAATGTTAGGACACGACGAACATCTGAACTATTTCATACGGGTGAATGTGTTCAGGTAGCAGAGCGAATAGCGAGGAACCGGAATCAATGTGAACGCTTATAACCTGTTATGGATTACTTATTAAAAAAATATATATAAGGAGCTGTTAAATTGATTCACACACACACACACACACACACACACACACACACACACACACACACACACACAGAGTAAATAGTATTTATCTTATACTAAGAGTTTAATCATTATATGTCAGCATTAAGCGTAGTTAAAATAGATTGGAATACTATTTGTTCATTTATTTATTTTTATTTGATAGGGACAAGGCTGAGACGAAATGGAGAGAAAAGTGAAACTGAGCTTGAGATAGCTTGAGAGTTTTCATCCCTGGCCAGTTCTTGCTGTGGCAAACTGGAGATAAATATCAAGCAAGCAGTAAAAGTATTGTAGCACATACAAAAAAAATCGACCAACAAAAGTGCAGAACAATTTCTGTGGTATTGAGAATATGTGTTTTACAAATAAAAATATATACAGTTGAGTTTAAATCAAGTGCCTAACTGGGTGAATAAATGAATGTTGACGTTGTTGTATGGCATTTCTAAAAAAAAAAAAAAATAGCAGAATCAGAATCAGCTTTATTGCCAGGCATGTTTTCACATGCGAGGAATTTATTTTAGTGCCAGAAGCTCCACAGTGTAACAGAATGACATATACAGTATAGACGAACTTGTATGTACACATTTACAGGTGTGAAATCTGCAGTTGAAATATACATATACAAATATACATATACAAATATACATATAGAAATATAGACAGTTTGTATGTACAAATTTGCAAGTGTGAGAAATGTGCAATTGAAGTATACAATATATACAATTTGTATGTACACATGTGTAATTGTGAAATGTGCACTTGGAGTAAACAGTAAACATGTAGACAATATGTATGTATGTATGTACATAGTATATGTCCACATAGTATACAGGTATACATAGTACAAATATTAGGTGTTGTGTGTTCCATGGTGTTAATTGTTCATCAGATGGATTGCTTGAGGGAAGAAACTGTTCCTATGTCTGGTCGTTCTGGAGCTCGGGGCTCTGCAGCTCTGTACTGTTGCTTTACACACACATTTGTAAAGGCAGTTTCATTGGAACAGGAATAACTCTCTGGTCCTGGAAACACCCTTGAATTCCTGCACATATATTCCATACCTTGGACATGTCTGTCATTTAATATTCCTCTTGAGTCTTGCTCTGGAAACTTGTAGACCTATATGGAGCAGTATAGATTTATCCCTGGATGTCTCCTGGGCTAGAAAAGCACACGCTCCCTGAGAGACCATCACGATACAGTGTGTTTTTTTCTAAAGCCCGTTCGGTTTCCATCAACCTCGTCATACATACGGAGGAACCACATCGTTCCTTTTTTTTTTTTCTTTTCTTTTCTTTTTGAGACATACAGTATCTATGAGACATGTGACAGTTCATCTTTTACCAGATGAACCCTTGAGTATGTAGTTCTTCGCTGTGATGAATGAATTAGCGCACATCGCTTGTCCTCTATTCCCAGCATGCAAATCGCTACTTATTATAGAGCTGTTGACATGTAGAAGTGTGTATGCAGGCTTATACCGAGGTACCGTGCAAAGAATTAGCAGGACGACGCTTTCTGTGGAGAATTACTGCTGATATTCATTGTATCTTCAAGAAGCGCTGGCTAAGCTGACAAGCGTTGTCAGCTTGCGCACAGGGAGCTTTGCTATTAGCACCTGACAGCAACATTCTCACAGCAAACACATTGAAATTGTATATAAATGTGTGTGTGTGTGTGTGTGTGTGTGTGTGTGTGTGTGTGTGTGTGTGTGTGTGTGTGTGTGTGTTTGTGTGTGTGTGTGCGCGTGTGTGTGTGTGTGTTTCTACCATTACAAAGGCTTTCTCGCTAGACACAATTAATCAGAAATGATCTCAAACACCAGCTCAAACACCAGTGTGTTACTCTGTGTGTGTGGAGTGTGTTACTCTGTGTGTGGAGTGTCTTACTCTGCTTCCGAGTGTGTTACTCTGTGTGTGGAGTGTGTTACTCTGTGTGTGGAGTGTCTTACTCTGCTTCCGAGTGTGTTACTCTGTGTGTGGAGTGTGTTACTCTGTGTGTGGAGTGTCTTACTCTGCTTCCGAGTGTGTTACTCTGTGTGTGTGGAGTGTGTTACTCTGTGTGTGGAGTGTCTTACTCTGCTTCCGAGTGTGTTACTCTGTGTGTGTGGAGTGTGTTACTGTGTGTGTGGAGTGTGTTACTCTGCTTCCGAGTGTGTTACTCTGTGTGTGTGGAGTGTGTTACTCTGTGTGTGGAGTGTCTTACTCTGCTTCCGAGTGTGTTACTCTGTGTGTGGAGTGTGTTACTCTGTGTGTGGAGTGTCTTACTCTGCTTCCGAGTGTGTTACTCTGTGTGTGTGGAGTGTGTTACTCTGTGTGTGGAGTGTGTTACTCTGCTTCCGAGTGTGTTACTCTGTGTGTGGAGTGTGTTACTCTGTGTGTAGAGTGTGTTACTCTGCCTCTGAGTGTGTTACTCTGCTTCCGAGTGTGTTACTCTGTGTGTAGAGTGTGTTACTCTGTGTGTAGAGTGTGTTACTCTGTGTGTAGAGTGTGTTACTCTGTGTATAGAGTGTGTTACTCTGACTCTGAGTGTTACTCTGTGTGTAGAGTGTGTTACTCTGTGTGTAGAGTGTGTTACTCTGTGTGTGGAGTGTGTTACTCTGTGTGTCGAGTGTGTTACTCTGTGTTACTCTGCCTCTAGGAGTCAGACTCTCTAACCATTAGGCCACGGCTTACTCTGTGTGTAGTGTGTTACTCTGTGTGTAGTGTGTTACTCTGTGTGTAGTGTGTTACTCTGCATCTGTGTGTTACTCTGTGTGTAGTGTTTTACTCTGTGTGTAGTGTGTTACTCTGCCTCTCTGTGTTACTCTGTGTGTAGTGTTTTACTCTGTGTGTAGTGTGTTACTCTGCCTCTCTGTGTTACTCTGCCTCTCTGTGTTAATCTGTGTGTAGTGTGTTACTCTGCATCTGGGTGTTACTCGATGTGTAGTGTGTTACTCTGTGTGTAGTGTTTTACTCTGCATCTGCGTGTTACTCTGTGTGTAGTGTTTTACTCTGTGTGTAGTGTGTTACTCTGCCTCTCTGTGTGTAGTGTTTTACTCTGTGTGTAGTGTGTTACTCTGCCTCTCTGTGTTACTCTGTGTGTAGTGTGTTACTCTGCATCTGTGTGTTACTCTGTGTGTAGTGTTTTACTCTGCATCTGCGTGTTACTCTGTGTGTAGTGTTTTACTCTGTGTGTAGTGTGTTACTCTGCCTCTCTGTGTTACTCTGTGTGTAGTGTTTTACTCTGCATCTGTGTGTTACTCTGTGTGTAGTGTTTTACTCTGTGTGTAGTGTGTTACTCTGCCTCTCTGTGTTACTCTGCCTCTCTGTGTTACTCTGTGTGTAGTGTGTTACTCTGCCTCTCTGTGTTACTCTGTGTGTAGTGTTTTACTCTGCATCTGTGTGTTACTCTGTGTGTAGTGTTTTACTCTGCATCTGTGTGTTACTCTGTGTGTAGTGTTTTACTCTGTGTGTAGTGTGTTACTCTGCCTCTCTGTGTTACTCTGCCTCTCTGTGTTACTCTGTGTGTAGTGTTTTACTCTGCATCTGTGTGTTACTCTGTGTGTAGTGTTTTACTCTGCATCTGTGTGTTACTCTGTGTGTAGTGTTTTACTCTGCATCTGTGTGTTACTCTGTGTGTAGTGTTTTACTCTGTGTGTAGTGTGTTACTTTGCCTCTCTGTGTTACTCTGCCTCTCTGTGTTACTCTGTGTGTAGTGTGTTACTCTGCCTCTCTGTGTTACTCTGCCTCTCTGTGTTACTCTGTGTGTAGTGTTTTACTCTGTGTGTAGTGTGTTACTCTGCCTCTCTGTGTTACTCTGCCTCTCTGTGTTAATCTGTGTGTAGTGTGTTACTCTGCATCTGGGTGTTACTCGATGTGTAGTGTGTTACTCTGTGTGTAGTGTTTTACTCTGCATCTGTGTGTTACTCTGTGTGTAGTGTTTTACTCTGTGTGTAGTGTGTTACTCTGCCTCTCTGTGTTACTCTGTGTGTAGTGTTTTACTCTGCATCTGTGTGTTACTCTGTGTGTAGTGTTTTACTCTGTGTGTAGTGTGTTACTCTGCCTCTCTGTGTTACTCTGTGTGTAGTGTGTTACTCTGCCTCTCTGTGTTACTCTGCCTCTCTGTGTTACTCTGTGTGTAGTGTGTTACTCTGCATCTGGGTGTTACTCGATGTGCAGTGTGTTACTCTGTGTGTAGTGTTTTACTCTGCATCTGTGTGTTACTCTGTGTGTAGTGTTTTACTCTGTGTGTAGTGTGTTACTCTGCCTCTCTGTGTTACTCTGCCTCTCAGTGTTACTCTGTGTGTAGTGTGTTACTCTGCATCTGGGTGTTACTCGATGTGTAGTGTGTTACTCTGTGTGTAGTGTTTTACTCTGCATCTGTGTGTTACTCTTTGTGTAGTGTTTTACTCTGTGTGTAGTGTGTTACTCTGCCTCTCTGTGTTACTCTGTGTGTAGTGTGTTACTCTGCATCTGTGTGTTACTCTGTGTGTAGTGTTTTACTCTGCATCTGTGTGTTACTCTGTGTGTAGTGTTTTACTCTGTGTGTAGTGTGTTACTCTGCCTCTCTGTGTTACCCTGTGTGTAGTGTGTTACTCTGCCTCTCTGTGTTACTCTGTGTGTAGTGTTTTACTCTGCATCTGTGTGTTACTCTGTGTGTAGTGTTTTACTCTGCATCTGTGTGTTACTCTGTGTGTAGTGTTTTACTCTGTGTGTAGTGTGTTACTCTGCCTCTCTGTGTTACTCTGCCTCTCTGTGTTACTCTGTGCGTAGTGTGTTACTCTGCCTCTCTGTGTTACTCTGCCTCTCTGTGTTACTCTGTGTGTAGTGTTTTACTCTGTGTGTAGTGTGTTACTCTGCCTCTCTGTGTTACTCTGCCTCTCTGTGTTAATCTGTGTGTAGTGTGTTACTCTGCATCTGGGTGTTACTCGATGTGTAGTGTGTTACTCTTTGTGTAGTGTTTTACTCTGGATCTGTGTGTTACTCTTTGTGTAGTGTTTTACTCTGTGTGTAGTGTGTTACTCTGCCTCTCTGTGTTACTCTGTGTGTAGTGTTTTACTCTGCATCTGCGTGTTACTCTGTGTGTAGTGTTTTACTCTGTGTGTAGTGTGTTACTCTGCCTCTCTGTGTTACTCTGTGTGTAGTGTTTTACTCTGCATCTGTGTGTTACTCTGTGTGTAGTGTTTTACTCTGTGTGTAGTGTGTTACTCTGCCTCTCTGTGTTACTCTGTGTGTAGTGTTTTACTCTGCATCTGTGTGTTACTCTGTGTGTAGTGTTTTACTCTGTGTGTAGTGTGTTACTCTGCCTCTCTGTGTTACTCTGTGTGTAGTGTGTTACTCTGCCTCTCTGTGTTACTCTGCCTCTCTGTGTTACTCTGTGTGTAGTGTGTTACTCTGCATCTGGGTGTTACTCGATGTGTAGTGTGTTACTCTGTGTGTAGTGTTTTACTCTGCATCTGTGTGTTACTCTGTGTGTAGTGTTTTACTCTGTGTGTAGTGTGTTACTCTGCCTCTCTGTGTTACTCTGCCTCTCAGTGTTACTCTGTGTGTAGTGTGTTACTCTGCATCTGGGTGTTACTCGATGTGTAGTGTGTTACTCTGTGTGTAGTGTGTTACTCTGCCTCTCTGTGTTATCTGTGTGTAGTGTTTTACTCTGTGTGTAGTGTGTTACTCTGTGTGTAGTGTTTTACTCTGCATCTGTGTGTTACTCTGTGTGTAGTGTGTTACTCTGTGTGTAGTGTGTTACTCTGCCTCTCTGTGTTACTCTGCCTCTCTGTGTTACTCTGTGTGTAGTTTGTTACTCTGCATCTGGGTGTTACTCGATGTGTAGTGTGTTACTCTGTGTGTAGTGTTTTACTCTGCCTCTCTGTATACTCTGTGTGTAGTGTATTTACTCTGCCTCTCTGTGTTACGCTGTGTGTACTGTGTTACTCTGTGTGTAGTGTGTTACTCTGTGTGTAGTGTGTTACTCTGTGTGTAGTGTTTTACTTTGTGTGTAGTGTTTTACTCTGCCTCTCTGTGTTACGCTGTGTGTAGTGTGTTACTCTGTGTGTAGTGTTTTACTCTGCCTCTCTGTGTTACTCTGTGTGTAGTGTTTTACTCTGCCTCTCTGTGTTACTCTGTGTGTAGTGTGTTACTCTGCCTCTCTGTTTTACTCTGTGTGTAGTGTGTTACTCTGCCTCTCTGTGTTACTCTGTGTGTAGTGTTTTACTCTGTGTGTAGTGTGTTACTCCGTGTGTAGTGTGTTACTCTGTGTGTAGTGTTCTACTCTGTCTCTCTGTGTTACTCTGTGTGTAGTGTGTTACTCTGTGTGTAGTGTGTTACTCTGCCTCTCTGTGTTACTCCGTGTGTAGTGTGTTACTCTGAGTGTAGTGTGTTACTCTGCCTCTCTGTGTTACTCTGTGTGTAGTGTGTTACTCTGAGTGTAGTGTGTTACTCTGCCTCTCTGTGTTACTCTGTGTGTAGTGTGTTACTCTGCCTCTCTGTGTTACTCCGTGTGTAGTGTGTTACTCTGAGTGTAGTGTGTTACTCTGCCTCTCTGTGTTACTCCGTGTGTAGTGTGTTACTCTGAGTGTAGTGTGTTACTCTGCCTCTCTGTGTTACTCCGTGTGTAGTGTGTTACTCTGAGTGTAGTGTGTTACTCTGCCTCTCTGTGTTACTCTGTGTGTAGTGTGTTACTCTGCCTCTCTGTGTTACTCTGTGTGTAGTTTTCTACTCTGCCTCTCTGTGTTACTCTGTGTGTAGTTTTCTACACTGCCTCTCTGTGTTACTCTGCATCTGTAGTTTGTTACTCTGTGTGTAGTGTGTTACTCTGTGTGTAGTGTGTAGTTTGTTACTCTGTGTGTAGTTTGTTACTCTGTGTGTAGAGTGTTACTCTGCATCTGTGTGCTACTCTGTGTGTAGAGTGTTACTCTGCATCTGTGTGCTACTCTGTGTGTAGAGTGCGGTTCTCTGCCTCTGAGTAATATCTATGCGTGTTAAGTGTGTTACTCTGCCTCATGAGTGTGTTACACTGCTTCTGATTAAATTACTCTACCACAGCATGTATTACTCTCTTTTGAGTGTTACACTGCCTCTTGAGTGTGTTACACTGCCTCTTGTGTGCATTACACTGCCTCTGAGTGTGTTGCTCTGTGTACAGTGTGTGTTTCTCTGCCTCTGAGTATGGTCTAGGCATGCTGAGTGGATTAATCTGCCTCTTGAGTGTTACACTGCTTCAAATTAAATTAATGTGTCTCTTGTATTTGTTGATCTGTCTTACAGTGTATTACTCTGTGTTGTGTCTCTCTGTCTTTGCCCTCTGAGTGTGTTACACTGCCTGTTTCTCTGTCTCTAAATGTGTTTCTTTGTCTCTAAATGTTACCCCGCCTCTGAGTGTGTTACTCTGCCTCTGAGTGTGTTACACTGCCTGTTTCTCTGTCTCTAAATGTGTTTCTTTGTCTCTAAATGTTACCCCGCCTCTGAGTGTGTTACTCTGCCTCTGAGTGTGTTACACTGCCTGTTTCTCTATCTCTAAATGTGTTTCTTTGTCTCTAAATGTTACCCCGCCTCTGAGTGTGTTACACTGTCTGTTTCTCTGTCTCTAAATGTGTTTCTTTGTCTCTAAATGTTACCCCGCCTCTGAGTGTGTTACACTGCCTGTTTCTCTGTCTCTAAATGTGTTTCTTTGTCTCTAAATGTTACCCCGCCTCTGAGTGTGTTACCCCGCCTCTGAGTGTGTTACTCTGTCTCTGAATGTGTTTCTTTGTCTCTAAATGTTACCCCGCCTCTGAGTGTGTTACTCTGACTCTGAGTGTGTTACTCTGTCTCTGGGTGTGTTACTTTGCCTCTGAGTGTGTTACTCTGCCTCTGAGTGTGTTTCTCTGCCTCTGAGTGTGTTTCTCTGTCTCTGGGTGTGTTACTCTGCCTCTGAGTGTGTTACTCTGTCTCTGGGTGTGTTACTTTGCCTCTGAGTGTGTTACTCTGCCTCTGAGTGTGTTTCTCTGTCTCTGGGTGTGTTACTCTGCCTCTGAGTGTGTTACTCTGTCTCTGGGTGTGTTACTCTGTCTCTGGGTGTGTTACTTTGCCTCTGAGTGTGTTACTCTGCCTCTGAGTGTGTTACTCTGACTCTGAGTGTGTTTCTCTGTCTCTGGGTGTTTTACTCTGCCTCTGAGTGTGTTACTCTGTCTCTGGGTGTGTTACTTTGCCTCTAAGTGTGTTACTCTGCCTCTGAGTGTGTTTCTCTGCCTCTGAGTGTGTTTCTCTGTCTCTGGGTGTGTTACTCTGCCTCTGAGTGTGTTACTCTGTCTCTGGGTGTGTTACTTTGCCTCTGAGTGTGTTACTCTGCCTCTGAGTGTGTTTCTCTGTCTCTGGGTGTGTTACTCTGCCTCTGAGTGTGTTTCTCTGTCTCTGGGTGTGTTACTTTGCCTCTGAGTGTGTTACTCTGTCTCTGGGTGTGTTACTTTGCCTCTGAGTGTGTTTCTCGCTATCCTGTGTGTTAGTTTGCCTTTGTGATGTTAACATAAGAGTGGAAAGAATCAGGTATGCACAGGTATACAGGAGGGTTTTGGTTCATAAATACATGTAATTTGAGAACAGAACTCCACATCACACTGCTGAAACATTCAGCAACAAGGGTGCAAACACAAGGTGATACTTCAAAATACACTTGTTCACTTTCCTTAGTCTGTATTAACTCTTTTTACCAGGGACCAACAAATGGAATTTGCCCCTGTTTAGTTGTGGCCATGTCTTGGTCATGTCTCACATGTCTTGGTGCTTAATATGAAGCTCATATAAAAGTAGACACTCAGGGTTTAAGAAACTGTAGTTCTTTCTACATATTGCTGTTTTGACCTAATAACTAAAGGAACAACATATTTCTATCTTTAAAGTAAATGGTGATATTAAACCCATGTCTGTTCTCCAAGATGCCCCAAGTAGAGGCAAATAATCATCTAAAAATGTAAAGGTGTTATCTTTAACCACTAAAATGCTGTGTATGGTTATCCAAACAGAGGTAAAAAAAAAAGGTAAAAATAAGAGGTATTGTGGGCAGCACAATAGAGCTTTTTCTTCTCTGCTCATTTTCCAAGCCCATTTCATGGCAGTAAAGTCATTTCCAATTACTTGCTTTGAGATTTCATAGAAGAACTGCACAAATCTGTCTATATTCATTCATTCATTCATTCATTCATTCATTTTCTATCGTTATCCGAACTTCTGGGGTCAAGGAGAGCCTGTGCCTATCTCATCGGGCATCGAGGCAGGATACACCCTGGACGGAGTGCCAACCCATCGCAGGGCACACACACACTCTCATTCACTCACACACTCACACACTACGGACAATTTTCCAGAGATGCCAATCAACCTACCATGCATGTCTTTGGACCAGGGAGGAAACCCCCGAGGCACGGGGAGAACATGCAAACTCCACACACACAAGGCGGAGGCGGGAATCGAACCCCCGACCCTGGAGGTGTGAGGCAAACGTGCTAACCACTAAGCCACCGTGCCCCCCCAAAATTTGTCTATATATCACACATATTATTTCATTCGGCTTCTAGTGCCCACATGTAACACAAACACATTCCAGTTTGCTTTGCTTCCATATGCACAAGTTTAATGTTTATTGCAATCAGACCGACTTTAATATGCAGACACTTTGGATAATTTGTCACCATTCAAGCCCAAACCGTTCTGCTGTTTAGATTGTGCTAATGAATACACATTTATCAACAACTTCAATCATCACATATTTCGCATCATGTTTGACAACTACCCTTTTATTGCATTAGTACATACACTGTGTACACGGTTATCATAGAAATGTCGTATAGCTTTCAATTTTAATCATATAGCACATTTAACATTGTCTTAAAGCAGCTTTACAGAACATAAGAGCGTGTGTTAAGCATTCCTCATTAATATGTACTCTTCTATGTATATTCTGATATATTCACTCAATCACTGACACTTTTAAAGCCGACGATTTAGGATAAGGCACAGTCACGTTTACCATTACGCACTTGGCAGGATGAAATGAGGTAGCACTTCAGTGCTGTTACACACTTAATATGCTTTAAAAGTCAAGGCAAGGTACTTGAAGACAATTCTACTTCAAGACAAGATGACAAGACAAGAATGAACAAACATATACCTTATAATTAAAACGCACAAAAAAGACAGAGTTTTAATCAAATTTCTCTGTGTTTTAACATACTGTATGAGGATGAGGTTCCCCTTTGACTCTGGTTCCTCTCAAGGTTCCTTCCTTTACCGTCTAAAGGACTTTTTCCTTGTTACTGCTGCCTGAGTCACCTCAGACTTGCTCATTAGGGATAAATAAATACACATTGTGAACTAAGTATCTAATATTAGTCTTGAATTTTTGTATTCTATTAATCTTTATATTATTCTTTATATTAACCTTTTGTTCTATGTTTATGTTCTGTTAAGCTGCTTTGAGACCATGTCTATTGTAAAAAGCGCTATACATATAACCTTCAGTTGAATTGAATTGAATTAACAAATACTAAAGTACTGTAGGTATAGATTACAATGGGTCGTCTTATGCAGTCAAGGATCTGGAAAGAATTCTTCATTCCCAGTGGCATTTTTCCTTTTCTTTACATATACAACATGACCACTAAACATCCCATGTTTCACAAACACTACATTTTTTTCAGCCTTTTTTTCTAATTTTTTTCTCATTTATGACTAAGTGGATGTGAGAAAATAGCTTTATTGTATATATATAATATTTTTTTTCATGTGCAACGATTTTAACCTCCGTTGTTTTTAATAAAAAAAGATATTTGCAAATATTTGTACCTTTAAATTCTAAAATTCTGCAAATGCTAGAAACAAAGAGACAGAGTACTTAGTAATTAGATAAAATAGTGTTAACCCCTTCCAAGCCAGGAAAGTAATTATACATATTTTCTTAAATATACAAAGCCTGATTGTATCTACACATGCAGCATAGCAGAAGTACGGGAATAAGATTACAAAAAGATTTGCATCTAAACAAAACACAAGTGCAACACCAAGAGACTAAATGAACAGACAAAACAAATGCATAAACATTGCGTACATACAGTAACAAAACTGACACAAGCGACCGGCCACTACGCGTTACAAACACGAGCAGATTCTACAGATTTCAACGGTATAATGACGAGCACTCTCACAGAACCAGAAGCAAACAACTTTTTTTTTTTCATTAACCACCAATTACCTTCTCTTCCTTTGACCTTCTGACATAATAGAAGTAGCAGAATAATTCCAATACTCCTTGTAGTCTTTGAAATAAACACATCTTAAATCGAGAACGTCGTTTTTAAGCAAGAGGCTCAAAAATAGACCTAGGAAGAGTTTATGCTCAGATACAAGCTTGATATGGAACAGTACCATGCATCCATTTTGCCATGTAAAAGCACCAAAATATGTATCATGCAGTTACTTAGCAGTCACTTATAGGAATCTATCTTTTTATTTTTCTGCGGCACACGCGGAGATCCACAGGGCGTTCTCTGCTACAAGTGTGACATTGCATTCGAACACATGCAGCTATTCGTCACATCTTTCCAAGCTGATACTCATGGAATGCCAGTGGAGAGGATTAACCATCCAATTTTGTACACATGTCCTAGCAGATGACCTTGATCGAATTGCATTGCTCTGTATTGATAGAGACAAGGGGAGGAAGCCAGGATTCCAGTTCAGGAAGAGTACAGCCAGGCTTGGTCACAGATGAATTTGGCATCACTGGGAATTCCAATGAAGAGTCTCTAGTACCATCTAAAGCTATCCATTATGTTTTTGCTGTCTGATTGGCATTGCACCTGACCCTCACCTTTCATCTTGTAGGTGTAGAGCACACAGGATGGCTTTGGTTGAGATGGTCCATCACCTCTCAAGGAAAAGATGGCCCTTGTTAGGTCTTATTAGAAGTGTGTTAGGGATCAGTAGGAGTGGACGCTATGAGGAAAAATATCATATTGTGGTTCTTATTTCTCTGATATATAACTCACTCTCTCTCTCTCTCTCTCTCTCTCACTCTCTCTCTCTCTCTCTCTCTCTCTCTCTCTCTATGTATCTATTTATCTATCTATACACATACATATCAAATCAGATCATGACGTCATATCTTAAACGATCTCTTGCATGAACAGTATTTGTTTTTGGGGCCATTCAACAGTATTTTTTATTTCAGTTTTCTGCACACCAAACTGACAGCACTTTGAAATTAAATTGACCAAAATGCCATTTGTGCCAGTCTAATCCTCACCATATTGGTGTGTTCAGAACATCCTCTATAGTAATCTAACTCTCATTAACTCCTAATGTGTTGATTGGCCCATAAGGGTTAGAACTTCTGTTTGCTTTACTCAATACGGAGGGACCACAGAAGAAAATTTATTTACAAGGCCGAAGGGAGACGGGGGTAAAGAGGCCAGTGGAGTTACGCCCTAGTTAATTGTCTCATTTTTTATGTTTAAAGACATACGTATCTCTTGAGCGTTCTTGTACTTGCATTCGTAGCCCGGACAAGGACGGAACACTTACTCTTTCTTTAGCCGCTGATGTGACACTGTTTACCCAGTTCATCCCTTGAAGGCCATCATTCTACACTGAGAGACAAACAGGAGGTGTGCAGAGTCTTTCTTTCTTTTTTTATATTACCTCACGGGAATACTGACTCCTGCTTATGCAATTATTGCTTTTGTTGAAACCACCAGCTTTAAATCACCGCGACCCTGACCAGGTTCAAGCAATTATTGAAGATGAATGAATGAATGCAGTAAATGTGTCACACAGCACTGAGTATTCACTTATGGTAACAAATGAGGCTTTTTCTTGTCCCATGAGCTTCACATGTGACCACCATACACAATTTTTTTTACGAGTCCGGCGAGTCCCGAGTGACCCTAGACGCGATGCACACTTCTAAGACAAATTGTTTTGGTTCACATGTGTCAGAAGAGTCCAATTTTTACCTTGCTGTATGGAACAATACTATATTGATCTCCCGTATCAAGTGTTCTGAACTGACATGCCTTTAATCTCTGTGTAACAGAACAACGTTTTTCGACACAGAAAGACGTTTCAAAAGCGCTGCCAAGAATCACGGATTTACTCCGACAGCATGTTTGACTAATCGTTTTCTGTATCAAAACAACACCCAGACATTTCTGGGACATACAATGCATTAATTTTAAAGGTGCAATAACTTTCAACAGAGCTTTATAAACATAAAGCATCATTTATATTACTTAATGGAAGTGCCATTGGTACTTTGCTCGCTAAAATGAATACAGACGATGCTCTCTGATCTATAAAACATCAGTGTCATGTTTGTTTATCTTTACTAATGGATATGTGTGGTTAACCCATGTTCAGTAATCTAATTATTAGTGTTCACCCAACCACATATAATGATGCCCATATAAATATATATATATTTATACAATGTCACTTAACAGGACTTAAGCATAGATTCAAACCTGGAGCAGATGAATACATCACCAATTAGATCATTTATATTATGTCTAGCAGTTTCCTGGTAACAGGAAAATGATAATAAAAATATTTTTAATTATTTAAAAATATTTAAATTATCATTTTTAATTGCATGTATTATTTATTTAATTGTATATTTAATTGCATGTATTATTTATTTGTTTTTTTGTTTATTTAACTGGAAATAATCGAGTGGGTAACTTAAAATAATTTCAACTAAACAGTATAATCAACAATTTATTTCCATACTGTATCATAATTTAGTCATTAATTAAGTGTTAAATATCCTCACTTGGCTATTCTTGTTTGGAAGTGTTATTTTCCTCTGAGGGGGCACGGTGGCTTAGTGGTTAGCACGTTTGCCTCACACCTCCAGGGTTGGGGGTTCGATTCCCACCTCCGCCTTGTGTGTGTGGAGTTTGCATGTTCTCCCCGTGCCTCGGGGGTTTCCTCCGGGTACTCCGGTTTCCTCCCCCGGTCCAAAAAGTGACATGCATGGTAGGTTGATTGCCATCTCTGGAAAATTGTCCGTAGTGTGTGAGTGAATGAGAGTGTGTGTGCGCCCTGCGATGGGTTGGCACTCCTTCTAGGGTGTATCCTGCCTTGATGCCCGATGACGCCTGAGATAAGCACAGGCTCCCCGTGACCCGAGAAGTTCGGATAAGCGGTAGAAAATGAATAAATAAATGTATTATTTATTAAATTATTTATTAAATTATTTATTTATTTGTTTGTTTGTTTGTTTGTTTAACTGAAAAAAACTGTATCAAAAGTATAATTTGCTTCAGGAAATAATCGTAATTTAGTCATTAATTAAGTGTAAAATATCTTGGCTATTCTTATTTGCGAGTGTTATTTTCCTCTGAGAATGTCCCATAAGGACTGCTTTACTTCATTGGAAATGTACAGAAATATTTATTGGCTAAATTGGTTATTTCTAAAAAAAAAAGGTTATTTCTAAACAGAAGTGATGCTTTCAATTATAAAGCAATATAATTGTCATTTGAAATTTAAATCAATGTTCTTTTAATCAATAGTTTAGTTTCGTAGCTTCTAGTTAACATTTACTTATTTTTCCTCCATAAATGTCCAATCTTGCTTAGCTTTTCTCTCGGCGCACTTTGCAAATGCAGTGTCCTACATTGCAAATACCTTCAGGAACCCAGTGGTTCCCACGGGTCTGAGGTAAACCTGAGGGGAGGACACAACGGACTGATGGGGGATTTGGTGGGATTTAAGTGGTGTTGGGGCTGTTAAAGGTAGTCATGGGGTTTCTCTTTTAAAATGTGTGTTATATGTTTTATAAAGTATTCGACTCTGATCTTACACAGAGTCAAATAAATGAGACAAAACATCTGAAATAAGACAAAATATACCAGTATATCTGTCAGCAAGCAGAAGTGTGTCTGGTGATTACTACATTTTATTGCGTTGCTGACAACTGCCATATTTTGTTCTTAGTTTCTTGCTGCCTTTGCCTCTAGCCTGCCCTTTTGAGATAAATTTCAAATGTATAATCTGTATCCTGAATTTCTATAAAAAAAAGAACTGCTTTGTGACAGTATACATTATTAAAAGTATTATAGAACTAAAATTGATTTGAACTGAGTTATCTATGTCGCCTAGCTCTTAAAAGAAAAAATGATATTAGGCAGTGCAGTACAAGGGTACAGTATACAGTATATAGAGAGAGAATTCAGTTTTGGAACATTTACCAGGACAATGCAGATAATTATTTATTATTTTTTTTCATGTGTCTGATCTTCTACTTTTAGACTTTCCCCGTTAGGGGTCACCACATCGATTCACCTGTTTCTACTTAACTCTATCCTCAGAAATCTTTACTCTCGCACCAATTACCTTCGTGTCCTCGTTTAACACATCCATCCTGTATATCTCCTCTTTGGCCTTCCTCTTGACCTCTTACCTGGCAGCTCCATCTCCAACATCCTTCTACTAATATAACCATCTCCCTCCTCTTTACATGTCCAAACCATCTCAATCTAGTCTCTCTGACCTTGTCCCCAAAACAGCCAACCTGAGCTGTCCCTCTGATGTGCTCGTTCCTAATCCTGTCCATCCTCGTCACTCCTAAAGAGAATCTCAACATCATCATCTCTGTTACCTCCATCTCTGCATCATGTCTTATCCTCACTGCTAAAGTCTCTAACCCATACAGCAGAGCTGCTCTCACTACTGACCAATAAGTATGTTTGGTTTGTCTTTCCTAACCTGTGTCTTGTCCAGTTCACTGACACCTGAAATAATTCTTTTGGCTACATCTCAAAGCATGGTGTTCAGCCACTTCACCCTGGTCATGTATTGCTTTCAGGTGTGTCAAGCCTCAAACCCTTCTTTGTCAAAAGATGCTCGAATTCTTCCCGGTTGTGTTTGGAGTGCATTTGGTGTTAGCTGTTCTGTTTGGGAACAGAATTGTTTTCTTCATGTGGCCTCGCTGAGCTTTCATCTTGTTTCTAGAGGGTTGTAGGACTGAGATCAAGCACCCCTGTGCAAGCCATTCAATAATAGCTACAATATGGATGACCTGCAGTGATTGCCTTCAGGCATTTTGTGCCTCCTTTGCCTCAGATATCTGGGACAATCCTGTGCAGTCATTCATGGATGCTACAAACCAGAAACCAAAGCAGTGATGTGTACTGTATTTTTTAAAGAAATGTATGTTTGGAAGGCAAAAAGGTGAATTTGCATTTAATTAAAAAATCCCAGAATCAGATGTCTTGTGAATAAAAACATGATGTTTGTAGCTTGAAGTAGTGCTGCTACAATTTGAGAATCACAGCAAAGCTCATAACCAAAATGTTTAGATTTTTTTATCCTTATATATATAACTAAGGCCATAAACACATGTGCTACTGTATGCATGCGCTACCTTAAGTCTGACCGTAGCATAGTCGTCTCCTACGTGGCAATTTATATATACTCTTGAGCCAGCTCGCGAGCTCAGCATATCTTATTACATTATGTTAGCTACTATATTTTAGCATAGTTATTTAGGTTTCTGGGCAAGCAAAATATGGGACGATGCAGCACACTGGAACTTACTGGAGCATAGGGAAGTGGTAGCTCAGTGGTTAAGTTGGTAGACTCCTGATAGTAAGGTTGAGGGGTCTAATCTCAGGGCCACCAAGATGCCACTCCTGGGCCCCTGAGCAAGGCCCTTAATTGCTCAGCTGTATAAGTGAATGTTTCTCTGGATAAGGGTGTCTACCAAATGGCATAAATGTAAGCTTATGTGTACTTTGTGGAATGATGACAGGGCAGTGGTGGCTCAAGTGGTTAATGCTCTCTGTTTTTCATTAGGGGTTCAGGGCCTAGCTGCTGATGTAAGGGGCCCTTAACTCTCCCTGCCCCAGGGGCACTGTATTATAGTAGCCCCTATGCTCTGACCCCAACCTCCTCAATTGAGATATGCGAAGAAATGTATTCCACTGTGCTGATATGTACAGTATATATGGTGATAATAAAGGCTTCCATGTCCCCACTTCATGATTTTGGAAACAAGCACATAAACTCACAATGCTAGGTTCACACATGAAGTATGAAATTAAACAGAGACCATTCATTTTCATTTTGTCCAGCAACTAAACGAATTTGAGAAAAGTTTAACTTTATGAAAATATAGAGTGGCTCGGTGCAGCGACTACCAATAAGAGTGAAGACACTAGAGTGAAGAGTACACTCTGCTTCTCCTTCATCTATTACGATACGATCCATATGTACCCCTGTGCATTATATACAGACGACAAATCTCCCTCCAGAACGTTTCATTTTAGCAGCAAGAAAACCGATTTTGTTGTCAAGTGGCATTGATAAACGTTGTTACTATGGCAACCAGTAGAAGGAAAGACCACTGAAGACTGCATAGTAGAGCTACTGGTGACCTACCGTGATAAACATTGCAGTATGTATACGTAAATGCAGCTTAAACACAATCCAATAATCGTACTGTAGCGGTCAATAAATATGAATATTACAAAGGATAATCCATAATCAGAGCAAGGGTAGAGGAGAGCAGGGAATTTTTAATAAAGCTTGAAAAGGCACAAGTCGATTAATTGGGATAAAGTAATAACAAACGAAAAAGTGGCGGAGACATGAGACGAGAGACACAACATGGCACCTGCTTAATTATATAAAGTCTGTGAGAAGGACCTTGTATTTGCCAATGCATTTTTCTCGATTAGTATCGAGAAAGAAATAAAACATGTCTTATTTATTGTATTAACATATTGATATTGATGAAGGTCCATCATGCAAGGATGACCAAAGCTTACATTTTACTGCCTCTGGCTTGCTCTTGGCTTGTCATCACCCCCCGAGGCCAGGTCTAATCTAACATCCCTGGTTCCGATTAGCACTAAGAGAACTTTTGCTCTAACTCTAGTCTGTGTTTAAGTGTGCTGAGCATATGGTTATTTGCAAATTTTTCCCTTGTGTTGTGGGAATGTGTTGACGTGGAAGATGAAGAGGCAGCGCAAAGTGACAGATTTGCAGTGGTGTGCATGTTTTGGTTAGGGGTTTGAGCTAAAATCGTATCTATCTGGTTAACACCTCTATACTGACATGTTAGATATGCAGTAGCACTTTGTGCATGTGCAATTTGTGCATCAGAAATGTTTCAGGTCTCAAATGCGTTACTTATCTCACCCCCAATTTAATGCGTGTTGACAGAGCCATTGTTGTTGGGTGTGCTACGATGGTCGAAATGTTATATAGCAGAATATTATTTGCTGACCTTGCCTTGTGAATATCTTGTGATTTATCCTTTTTTTCTTGATTATCTGTTACATATACTAAAACAAATGGTGACACCAATTTGCTTGATTTTAATCATTTCCCAGAGAATCAATACTCAATAATCTAGAGCCCACTTTGTCTAAATTGACCTCCTGAATGAACTCATGATAACAAATGACATCTTTCTGTTGACTGTTTTCAAACCCAATTCAGCTTCCAGTACCAAAATATACAGTATGTCAACGGCATTCATCCTAATAATGTTTGGCTATATTTATGATGCCCTTATCCAGAGAAACAGACATTTAGCTATTTAGCTATATTAGCTATTTTATACAAAGGAGCAGTTGAGGGTTATAGGTCGTACAATAGTAGGTTGGTGGTTTTGGGATTTGAACTCACAACCTTCTGGTCAGTAGTCCAAAAACACCTGAGCTAATGTTAGCCCAATACTGTGACTTTATTGGGGGGAAAAAAAAAATTCTATTTCTACCTTGTTCCGCTGAATGTAGACGGCGGCACCAGATACACACAACGCAAATACATCAAAGCCCCGAGTGCAAATAGGCAGAATAATATTACACATAAAAAAAGCTATACGTACAATATGACTGAAAAGTCGTTAATATAATTAGTCTTGAAATGCTATACATTTTTACATGATCTAGAAATTGTGCTAACATTTGATTAAGCAAACAGAGAAATGAACATTTGCTGCTAAACTTAACAGACTAAGGCTGAGAATAAAAAGCTCATATTTACATTTCTACTGAAATCGAAGCTGTCATGAATCCTCTCACCATATGATACGTTTCACAGCCAGTGCTCTTATTGTGACACTTTCTTTGTTTTGCTTTCTGGTCCTGTCTCTGCCCCCGTTCTATCATTTCCCAATTGTATTCCTCTGATCTCAGCTCTTGATTAGTTTGTCTGTTTATACAGCATTTGTCATGTTGCAAAACCTTATCATTCTTTTATCCTGTCTTGTTTTCATGTACTGGTTTCCTAGTTCTCTATCTCACGTTATTCTTGACTTGACTTGACTTGACTATTATGACTCATAAATATGACTCATTCGCTATACACTTTGTAAACAACACACTGAGTTTATGTACATCTCATCTGATCTCACATCTGATGTAAGAGAATCTCATTTTTAAATAACGTCGAGGTGTTCTTACCCGTGCATGTACACACGCTGACTTTTTTACCCACGGGTGTAGTCGGCAGTAAGTAGGAATTAGTACTGGGCATATTATTCATTCATTCATTCATTCATTCATTCATTCATTCATTCATTTTCTACCGCTTATCCGAACTTCTCGGGTCACGGGGAGCCTGTACCTGTCTCAGGTGTCATCGGGCATCAAGGCAGGATACACCCTGGACGGAGTGCCAACCCATCACAGGGCACACACACACACTCTCATTCACTCACACATTCACACACTATGGACAATTTTCCAGAGATGCCAGTCAACCTACCATGCATGTCTTTAGACCGGGGGAGGAAACCCCCGAGGCACGGGGAGAACATGCAAACACAAGGTGGAGGCGTGAATCGAACCCCCAACCCTGGAGGTGTGAGGCGAACGTGCTAACCACTAAGGCACTGGGCATATTAACTAGCTTTAATTCAGTTTAGTTTCATTAACTTTTAGCAATAAATATTGTCACAAAGCAGGATATTCAGTCTAGTTTCAATATTAAGTTTATCTTGTCTAAAATATCTACCGTTCACTGATAAAGACACGAGCACAAAATGATTTCGTCTTCACGGTTTCTACTGTAAGTGGTAATATCCACAGCAATCACACATATCCCCAGGCTGTCCATGTGGTGCCGATCTCAGCAACAAGAGCGAACAGACTCCAAGTGATGAGACTTCTTTTCCAGCCAGAAGTAGGGCATCAGGATAGATCAGGCAGGTTTGGAGAGCAGAAGTGGTCAGGATTGCTCAGCTTGAACAGACATTAGACAATCTTTCAAGAATCCAACCTGTGAAGAGAGCAAACTAGTGCAATGCAGAACGAGGAAGAAAAAATAAGGTTACGTAACATGAAATCTGAGAAGCCGTCTAGCTCCATAAAGGGATTTAAAGTACTCACTTGTTTTCCACTGTCTATATTAATACTCATAATTAGCTTTCATATTTTTGAGATGCTTTAAAAGAGCTAATGCTTTTTTTTTCTAGTTAACTGGATCCCCAGGCAACAGACCGAGCAGCACATAGTATGTTTGGCATCCTAGGTGTGCTAGCTAATGAATTTATGCTTTGTGCTGTCCTGTCAATAATAAAAGTCTGAGCACTTTAATAATGCCTTTTATTACCACAGTCCAATGGGAAGTAGTACATTATTATTATACAGGTGACAGTTAAGTGTTTTGAATGTTTATTCTTCATTGTTTACAGATGACATCCTCATTGTTAGCTGCAAATTTATTCCTAATGCAAAATTATTATTCGGACAACGCGACTAGTTATCAGACTGCAAGGTGAAAAGGGAGAAATGTATCATGGCTCTGAATAATAGCCTCGCATTGACCTTGTCTTGTGACATTCTTATCATCACCTAAACGAGACACAGATCTGTTTATTAATGCATTAGCTGTTTGAGTTGGCTCATTTTTTTCTGTAGCATTTTCATGATTCTGGATAACATCTGGAGGTAATTATGGTGCAATACTGAATGGTTAGATATGGTCTTTGACATTGGATTAGTGTGCAAATTATTAGAATTGGACCCAATTTAAAGCCTTTGCACTGTATGTCACGATCAGAATAAACACACCTTTTGCTTTTTTTTATTTTTTTTTATTATGTACGTGAGCTGAATATAGAATAAATAAGCAAGCTGAAATTATATACAGCAGAAAAAAAGGCAAAGCTCAGGATTATTTGAAATCACAGATTAGATCAGTTAGATCAACCCAGATATCTGTATGACGGAGATGCCACAGTAAAAAATAAATAACCAAAAAAATGATTAAATACATAAATAAATGAATAACATGTATACATTTACAGACCATCAAACAGTACCCATACAGATGTGTCCAGCTTGCACATCCTCTGGGATTCCTTAGAGACTCACTGACTCATGTACTTCACTGAAACTCTGCACACTGTTGAAGATTTCCTCAGCTGTCTTTCATCCTGAACATACAGACAAAATGTCTGTTATATTTACATGCGTATTGATCTGCAAGTGTTTGGGCTTTTTGTGCCTTTTGTTTGTACGTTTTTATGATTGATTTTCTATGAAGCCGTTTTCCCTCATTAGCACACTTTGTGTTAGGAGACGCAGCAACTGTTCACAGATAAGACTAGACCGACAGACAGAAAGGCAGAGACACGAGAGACAGACAGAAAGAGAGACAGACATACAGACCGACAGACAGACAGACAGACAGACAGAAAGAGAGACCGACAGACAGACAGACAGACAGACAGACAGGCAGAGAGAGACAAGAGACAGAGAGACGAGAGACAGACAGACAGAGAGACGAGAGACAGACAAAGAGACAGAGAGATGAGAGACAGACAGACAGAGAGACAGACATACAGACCGACAGACAGGCAGAGAGAGACAAAACAGACAGACAGAGAGACGAGAGACAGACAGAGAGACAGATCGACAGACAGAGAGACGAGAGGTAGACAGACAGAGAGACAGACATACAGACCGACAGACAGACCGACAGACAGGCAGAAAGAAAGAAAGAAAGAAAGAAAGAAAGAAAGAAAGAAAGAAAGAAAGAATAAAAGGGAAAGAAAGAAAGAAAGAAAGAAAGAAAGAAAGAAAGAAAGAAAGAAAGAAAGAAAGAAAGAAAGAAAGAAAGAAAGAAAAAATAAATAAAAGGGAAAGAAAGAGAGAAAGAAAGACAGTAAAAGGAAAAGAAAGAAAGAAAGAAAGAAAGAAAGAAAGAAAGAAAGAAAGAAAGCTATTTGCATTTGACTGCTTTGGGCTTTTCTGTGTCTCTGTCAGCGATGTGGGGATAAAAACAGACCCGAATGCAGGATAGCTAAAATAAACTGGATTTATTAACTAAAAAACACAAAACAGGGACAAAGACACAACAAGAGACAAGACCAAGGACGACAAATACAACGACAAGGATTCCACGCTGCCATGGCAACGCGACACGGCTAAATAGACAAGACAATCAACACATGAGGAACAGGTGTGTAGAGGCAGGGAGGAAGACACCAGGGCGAGGCAGACACGTGACTCAGAACATAAACAAACACACATGGCCTGAGTCCGGACACTTTATCTCTGTCTCTATGATCCTCTTTATCCATGCAGCCATTTCATGTCATCAGCCCACTTTTTGTTCAGGAGAAGCAGCAACACATTCACAGTCACAGTCACATTTCCCTTCATTACATGCTCCCACTGATTCTGTTAATAATTATTTCCATAAGAATCTGTGCTTATTGAAACTTATGTAAAACACCTGAATGAATTATTTCTCTGTTAGTGCTGTGTTACATTAAAACCCAGACTCCTCTCTCGTTCCCTGACAGCGGGTAACTGTGCTGCATGCACCGTGATACATGTTTGCTGTCTGTTTCTACAATCTTCCTGTGAAACTGCTGACACGATGGATTTAATATATCGCTTTACCGCATAAAAACAGAAGCACAAATACCCAACACCGAATAACAAACCGAGTTCATTTATTCAGTTCAGTTTAGCTAGAAATGTTTGACCTTCTGCCACAGCCATGAAGACTAAACCCCTTAAAACTACACAGTTATTAGCCATGCAGGTAAAAGCCATGCAATTTGCCTAATTTGACTGAGAAAATAACACAATTGAAGTAAGCATAAATTGTCAGCGACTGCAGTCTAGAACAAGACCTTTGACAAGATAATCACATAGAAGGATCCTTAGACAATGTCTGTAGTTCAACCGTTGGGGAAAAAAATAGTGTGTTATAGTTACAGCATCAAATTGTGTCCAAATAGAATTAAATGACTGATCCTTAATACGTCATCTTTAAGCATATTAGACTTGAATAGAAATTCTCACCCTAGTTACTTTTTTTTTAGCATTACCTGTGTGCCTTATTGCCCAAATTTATGGATACGTCTGGAATTTGTAAATAAAGTATCTATCTATCTATCTATCTATCTATCTATCTATCTATCTATCTATCTATCTATCTATCTGTCTGTCTGTCTGTCTGTCTGTCTGTCTGTCTGTTTATAGATGTCTAAGTAAATGTCATTTTCTCACAAAATAAATGGCACACTTTGATCAACTGCTCCACATTCTGTACTGTAAATGTAATCTTCTGTTGTGTTTTCACTCAGCACGAAAACATGCAAGATTTGAAAATATTCTAACTTTATTTGTCACATGAGACATGGAACTAGCTGATGTCTTCCATTAGTGCATGTTCTCCCTGTGCTTTAGGGTTTCTGGGTAACTCCAGTTTCCTCCCTCAGTCCAGACATGCTGATCTAACTGGCTGATTAGCGTCTAAATTGTCCATAGAGTCTGAGTGCATTTATATTAATTGTGTCTCGTGATGTAATGTGTTGGCACTCCATCCAGAGTGTCCCCTGTCTTGTGCCCTGAGTCTCATGGGATAAGCTCCAGGTTCCCTGTGACTTCATGTAGGATAAGTAGAACAGAAAATGATAGGATGGATGGATGGATGGACAGAGAGATGGATGTAAATATACAACATATGAAAGACTTTCTTTCTTTCTTTCTTTCTTTCTTTCTTTCTTTCTTTCTTTCTTTCTTTCTTTCTTTCTCAAGTTCACAATAATCTCAATATCAAAAGCCTTTCTGTGTCCCAAAACTGCTCTCATTTGTAGAGATGCAAAATTTAAGGTTAAAATTATCAACCGTTCATGTATTTCATGCCTGGGTAGCTTTGTTTTGTCTGGATTGTTTTGGCTACATTCTTTTGCATTATTAAATGAAAGAAAAAGTATGCGGTGACTTTCGGAGCTGAAATTTGTTTTGTAGAATAAACGACATTCAGGTAGCGGTCTGTAAACGAGTGCTAAACCATGTCACAATTTTTCAAGCAGCTCATTTTTCAGAGCTCCTTAACGTTCGTCAAATGTAACGGAGGCGGTCTCGGAGGCTTCCGGTGAGTGACAGCTTTACTGTGGCCTCCTCGTTTTCACCAGAGTGTGTTCTTTTCTGTTGAATCCATGCAGCCAGAGCTCTTAGTAGGGAAGCATAGCAGGTAGTTCTTCAGTAATCCTTCTCCTGCTGTGCACCTGCAGCACCAGCACAGTGCTGGATTAGCCTCCGGCTCCATCCACAAACTGTCCGTCAGCTCGCATGCTCTGACACAACGTCGATCATCTCTCTCTCTCTCTCTCTCTCTCTCTCTCTCTCTCTCTCTCTCTCTCTCTCTCGGTCTGTCCTCGCTGTCTCTTTGCATTTACCACACAAGTAATTATCACTTTTCATTATGCAGATGCACCCCAGATTCCTTCTGCTGAGTGACAATGCTCCCTTTTTTCCTTTTCCTGTTCTTTCTCCGCCCTACAACTCCACCCATCTTATCGTTTCTGCACCTGTCTTATTTGCAATAGCATCTTTTTATAAATAGCTTTGATTTACGCTCCACATGCCACAAAGTCTAGCTAATGTTTATCAGCAGTAACAAAAAAGTCAGACAAAATAACCCCAGATTGCACCATTATGTAAAACCGTAGGGGGCGGGACAATGGGGGTTAAAGCCGTTGGAGGTTGGAGCGATGCCTAGAAATAGAGTTCGAACATAATGGCTCTTTTGTTGGGAAAAAAACAAAATACACAAGAGAGATTCAAATAGCAGCTACTGGGGTCATGCAGTCATCACATTTTCTCCCCAGCAGGTCTCATCTGAATGAGTCACACCCTCACTCACAAGCTATGTGATGATTTATTTTGCAACTCATTTTGTGATTCCTTTTTTTTTCTATTGCAGAGAGAAAAAGATATCAATTTAGCCTCTTCAAAACATCTGAAACTACACAAAAGTCAATCAGCGTGGTTTAAAAGTCTTTCACTGCTTTTCCATTACACTCTCTCTGGTGAGATTGGAGCTTATTTTCTAACTGTGTGTGTGTGTGTGTGTGTGTGTGTGTGTGTGCGACATTTCAGAGAGTTCGGACGCTGGAAGGTGAACAGCTTGGCACTGGAAAGAGAAGACAATGGCATTGCTTTGCCCCTCGACCCAGAGTTCATGCAGACCATCAGGCAGTTGGGCCGCCGTCCCACCCTCAGTGCCATCACTGAAAACATCATCAAGAAATACGGAACACACTTCCTGCTCTCGGCTACACTGGGAGGTACGGAGATAGGGCTAAAATAGTATCCTTACATAACAAGTAATATATTTCACATACGAAACAATTGTTCAACAATTATCATGCGCTATGTAGTTCCTAGTGTTATGTCGGTTCAGGAGAAGGCTAAAAAAAGAAATCACGTCGTGCTCTATCAGCGCATATCAGACCGTACATTTATAAAATTGGCTAAAATGGCATTGGAAGAAAGTTGAAATGATGCAAGACATGTGGATCTAAGAGAAAGTAAACTTTGACTTGTTTAATACTTCTAACAACTCCATAGGAAACCATGGGTCTGGAAATTAGATTAGATTAGATTCAACTTTATTGTCAGTGTAATAAATAAGGGCATGAGGTTATACAGAAGGTGTAGTAATATGTACATATAACTGAATAAGGGTAAATATAGTGTGTTTTTTTTTATATAAGTATGACAGATATAGCTGTACAAAAGGAATGTCATTATGAATATATATATATATATATAGACTAGACACAATAAATATGGATGGACATACAGAGGTGTAATGATAGTTTTTGGGTGGTGCCAGATGCATGATTTTAAAGTGGTGCAAAATAGTGCAAAACACAGAAGAAAAGTGACAGTACAGTGGTGATTGTTAACACCATATCAGCTGTTCAGTGCAGAAACGTGATCTGTTTGGTTAAAAAAGAAATAAAGGAGCTGGTCATTATTAAGTAGTGGTCATGTCTTAAAAATCTTAAAAAAGCTGTTTTATCCACCAAAAATGAACTGGGATTTCAGGTAAAATTCTAAGATTTTCTTCAAATTCAGTTGTTACAAATTTGCAGAGACAAGTGTTTAAATTCCTGCAGCTAGGACATTATTTGGGGAGATCCAAAAATCGAAATCAGAGTCTATACCAAAGGTGCAAAGGTCAAAACAAAGGCAATAAACATCAAACATGGATTATCCATAATTAGTTCTACAGTCAAAGGTCAAAAAACAAGTGTGGAAAGAAGAAAACAAGACATCTATATAGTATGCATACAGCGCCATCCACAGTGAACTCATGGTGATCTTCGCCAGGTGCCTTTTTTAGGGTGGCTCCTGCCCCCCTGTCTGTGATCTCAGCCACCCTAAAACTAAAAGTATAATTTTTACTTTCATAAATAAACAATAAAAATTACGTTAAAATGCAGGACATGTAATCGATGGGAAATAAAATTATTTAACAGTTTGATCTGACAGCGTTTTTTTTTTTTTACTTTGCTTTTACGCGCATGCGTTATAGTCTTTCAATAGCGCGTCATCGGCTGTCTGCTTTATTTGAACGGAGAAGCACAGGTACGCGCAGCGTGCACGTCAGTCAGAGCTGAAGGCATTTACAGTATCTATAATGTTAATCGGCGGAAAGACACAAAGACAGCAACCAAAAGCAGTGAAATGTCACTATTCTTATTACCAGAGTTGTAGCACAAACAAAATATTAATGCAGACAATCCATTCAATACTAAATAAAAATAACATTTATTGATTTGGTCTTTGCCTTGTGAATATTTGTTTATTTTTATATTTGTTGGATATTGTTTTGTTGGATAATATTTGTTGGACACACTGTTTGTAGAGAATGCACACACACATGAACTGATCTGATTCAAGACTGGCATCATTACATCATGGATAAAATTTTGGTGTCCACTTTTGCCATTTAATAATACCATAACTTTTGGCTTACTATGTAGTCATATAATATATAATATTAAACTCTTCTTGTTTTAAATTCTCACTGAGGGCTAAAACCCCCTAAAGATGAAATCCTAGAACCGCCCCTGGTCTTCGCTCTGTCAGTGTTGGGTCTTCCTCAACAGTGAGAGAGACTGAGAGAGAGAGAGAGGGAGAAAGAGAGAGAATCGAGGGTTATAATTACTGATTAAAAATGGGACAGGTTTACAAAAAAAAACAAAAAAACACAATAAAACAAGTGCACATGGGAACAGTGAAGTGAAAATTGGGAAACTGACCTTGATTTACGAGTACAAGAACACCCTGGTTAGCATTTGTGAAAATCTGCTTTACATAAGCTACTTGAAAAACACTTTGAGCTAAAACGCACTAACATGTTGTGTACAAAATGTAAGATAATAAAAGAAAATACAAATAAAATATACCCCCTACCCCTCATCATTTTATATGTGGGTTGAATCAGGCTTAACTCAATCTGATTTCAAATGCATTAGTGGGTTTCTTCAAAGCTTTTGAATTTGTGTTTATTTATATATTTATTTGTATTTTCTTACTGGTAATTACCATATTTCTCTAATTAGCATTGCATTACCATTTCTGTAGATGGCACAAAAAACAGAAGCCATTCTTTGACACATAAATTACCACCTCATTTCTCTGTACACTGAAAATAATTGATTATATAAATGAAATAAAAAAAATGCCCCGAAGACAAGATAAGGTCGTGCTCTTTGTAAATCTGATGCTCATTTATATTAATTGTGGGTAATTTCTTGTAAATGGTGACCCCGGTGTGTTCGTTAAAGCCTGCACATTCATTTGAAACCTGTAGAGAAATATAAAGGCTGTATTTTTTTAAATGAAGCGTGGGAAGGCAAAAAGAAAGGGTCAGGGAAATTGTAATTTGTGTGGTGTGATTTTAGAGTTAAGTGTAAATGAAAACTCTACTGCTGGTGTATTTTGAATGTCACACCTTTTCGTTGTGTTACTCCACCCATGTCAGCATGGACACATTCATAAAAAAAAAATAAAAAATGAACTGAGAATAATAAATCGAGCAGAACTAGAATTGTAGGCCAGTATTATATCCAAAAAAATAAAAAATAAAAAAAAGTGAGAACCCTACAGTATATCTGCCAGGAAAAATGGAGCAAATTATGTTTTTATTCTTTAATATAATAAATCACTCTGCTGTTCTGCCCTTTTCCTTCTTTCCTTTGCCCTCCTCACTGATCTCCGTCCTGTTGCAGGTGAAGAGGCTTTAACTATTTTCGTAGACAAGAGGAGACTGAGCCGCACTGCAGACCCGACTGACACCAACAGCACAGCTGTGACTCTGGAGGCACTCCACCAGCTGGCTGCCTCCTACTTTATAGACAGAGAGAGCACACTACGTAAACTACACCACCTCCAGATCGCCTCAACTGCCATCAAGGTAACCCTGCGGCCTAGATGCTCACAGACCTGGGGACTTAACCCCAGACTTCAGTGGCTATATTTAGAATTGAGCTACAGTTAAGCTAGGCCATCTCTATTGTTTGGAGGATGCAGTTGCCTCTTTTGGAGGGCAAGTGGAGGACAGGAGGCGTTTTGTTTTCTTTGTATTTTAGTCAGGTGCCTGGTAGATGAATGTAAGAAATGGCGATCGGTTAAAGGCATGCATATTTATTAATGTAGAGTGTCAAGAAAATGAGACAAAGTATACGCAATTAGAGAGTTTTTTATATCCTAAGACATAAAGTCTTATATGAAAAAAAGAGCACCTGTACTACCGAACCAGCATGATGTTGGACCCTTGTGCATGCATTAGAGAATACTTACAGGTGCAATCATCTTTTCAGACCACAGAGATCAGACAGGAGAATGACGTAGGTGTTGCTTGCATATGTTAGTCATCTTTTTGTTGAGAAGTGACAGTTTACTGTCTCTTAACCAACTGGCAGAGGCAACCAAGGTTTGGGGACATTTTTCTTAGGAGTTTTTGTGATTGTTGTGACTTTTCTGCACATTCCTAACCCTAGCCCTAACTCTAATTTTAATCCTAACCCTAATTCTAACCCTAACCTTTTTCGATACTTTAAGATTTGACCGAAAGACTGCAAGAATTATGGATTACTTTCTTTCTTTCTTTCTTTCTTTCTTTCTTTCTTTCTTTCTTTCTTTCTTTCTTTCTTTCTTTCTTATATTTATTCGAGTTGTTCCTCTATACTTAAATACATGCTGCAGCTGGTGTGTGTATCAGTCCAGTTGTAACTAAAACCAGTTTTTCTCACCGATCTCATCCTGCCTCGGTATCAGGATTGGTAGGACAGCCAGTAACTGTGGACTGGCAGGCAGTTTTTTTTTTTTATAGTAAACATTGCCCAGGTGTGAATAAACGTGTTGTGTTGGTTGTTTTTAAGCCCGGCTTAATTGCAAAATACGGTTAAAACTCTACAGTATTGCATAAGGCTGTTAGACAGATGTACTGGAATTCTTCTCACATCCCATAGAGAATTCATTAGAGTAATGGGAAGCAGGACAGGAGTCTTTCGGACTGATCCAGACCGGAGTCCTTTGAAGTGTGCTGATTGAGACGAATAGACAGAAGCCTTTTATGGCTGCTTTTACTATTTTGGCCTCTTGAAGTGATTGATGGTAATTATTCTAAGCAACCTTAATTAAAGCGATGAGCAAAGATGGATGTGAATGCGAAGGTAAAAGAAATGGCGACTGTGTCCTGGTTACAGCCCATGACGCTGTATCAGGGGTGGCCTGTGCATGGGAGATGAGAGGCTGCACTTATTTTGGAAATAAGTGGCTATACATCAAATAAATAAATGGGAAATTGCATGTACAATTATACATCAGCATGAGGAATTATCTTTCAATTTCAATATTTCTCGGAGCGCCTTACCCATTTGTCACCTGTTTCAATATAACGAAGGTGTTATTCTCTAATGAGCACGAGACAGATGAGAAGTATTTTCTGCACCATTGGTTATAAATGGATTTTTAACCTCATTGGTGTGCTGGGATACTGAATCAGGAAACACCAAGAAAGTGTCAGTTGACATCAATCTTGGATATTAATTTTAATTTAAGAGTCGACAAAGTGCATTTCACTCTGGAACCTGTGTTAAAAAACTCTGATCATTTCCTTAGGTTACAAAGACTCATTCCCAGATTAATGGTTAATAAGTAGGAACTGTATCCGTACCTACTGTATACAGTCACAGACACAGCGCAGCTCTGTTGAACCCTCGATTGATGAATTTGATGAAATTTATATATATATATATATATATATATATATATATATATATATATATATAAACAGCATCCCTGACATTCATTCCAGCTACACGTCATTAGGCTAATAGAAAAGGGATTAAAAAAAAGTATTTCTCTTTATATTTTAAACGTTTATTCATCTTTATATTATTGTATTCTTTTTTAACCTGACTTCGGTTTACAAAATTTTCAGATTATATTTCTAAGGCAAAATCTATTATTATTATTATTATTATTATTATTATTATTATTATTATTATTATTATTATTATTATTATTATTATTATCGTTGTTGCTAATTATAATCATAACAACAACGATAATAATAATAATAATAATAATAGTAGTAGTAGTAGTAGTAGTTGCAGTTTTGTTAGTGTAATATATATAAAAAAAAAAACTATGCAAAAATAACAATGCTTTCTACTACAGAAAAATCTGTTGTTATTATTATAAATAGTAGTTGTAGTAGTAGATGTTTTAGTACTGGATGCAGTAGATGTAGTAGTAGATGTTTTAGTACTGGATGCAGTAGATGTAGTAGTAGATGTTTTAGTACTGGATGCAGTAGATGTTGTAGTAGATGTTTTAGTACTGGATGCAGTAGATGTAGTAGTAGATGATGATGTACTGGATGCAGTATATGTAGTAGTAGATGTTTTAGTACTGGATGCAGTAGATGTTGTAGTAGATGTTTTAGTACTGGATGCAGTAGATGTAGTAGTAGATGATGATGTACTGGATGCAGTATATGTAGTAGTAGATGTTTTAGTACTGGATGCAGTAGATGTTGTAGTAGATGTTTTAGTACTGGATGCAGTAGATGTTGTAGTAGATGTTTTAGTACTGGATGCAGTAGATGTAGTAGTAGATGTTTTAGTACTGGATGCAGTAGATGTAGTAGTAGATGATGATGTACTGGATGCAGTATATGTAGTAGTAGATGTTTTAGTACTGGATGCAGTAGATGTAGTAGTAGATGTTTTAGTACTGGATGCAGTAGATGTAGTAGTAGATGATGATGTACTGGATGCAGTATATGTAGTAGTAGATGTTTTAGTACTGGATGCAGTAGATGTAGTAGTAGTAGATGATGATGTACTAGTTGTAGTAGCAGATGTACTAGATGCAGTAGATGTTGGAGTAGTAGATATTTTAGTAGCAGTTGCAAGTTAATTCAAGTCAAGAAGCTTTTATTGTCATTATAACTATATATAGCTGTTGCAGTACACAGTGAAATGAGACAACGTTTCTTCAGGACCAGGGTGATACATAAAACAAAGACAGAGCTAAGGACTTAGTAAGTAGTCCTAGATACATAAAGTGCATCTGTGTGACCTGGTGCAAACAGTGCAGGACAAGACAGACAAGACAGTGCAGGACAAAAGACAAAAAAGGCAGACAAGCCAGTGCAGGACAAAAGACAGTGCAGAATAAAATACAGTGCAGGAGAAAAGACAAAAAGACAGTGCAGGACAAAAGACAGTGCAGAAAAAAACAAAAAGACAGTGCTAGACAAAAGACAAAAAGACAGTGCAGGACAAAAGACAAAAAGACAGTACAGGACAAAATACAGTGCAGGACAAAAGACAAAAAGACAGTGCAGGACAAACGACAAAAATACAGTGAAGGACAAAAGACAAAAAGACAGTGCAGGACAAAAGACAAAAAAGCCAGTGCAGGACAAAAGATGTGAGCGATGATGTAGTAGTTGACGATGATGTAGTAGTTTAGTAGCAGAAGTATTACTTGTATTAGTTGAAGTAGTAGAAGATGTGTTAGTTGTTAGGAGCAGTTGTGGTAGCAGTAAACGAGAAAGTAGTAGATATTTTAGTAGCAGTTGCAGTTGTAGTAGTAGATGATGTAGTAGTACTGTAGCTACAGTAGTAAAAGATGTAGTAGAAGATGATGTAGTAGCTATAGTGGTAGATGACGTAGTAGTAGTAGTAGTAGTATATGTTAAAGTAGTTTCAAGTAACAGTAGTAGTAATAGTTGTTGTAGTTGTAGTATTTTCTTATATAAACTAAGCGTTAACATGCTGCAAATTTACTCGCTCAAACGTAAGACACCCTTCGGATGGATCAATCTGTGCACACTGTTTCTGAAGTGATTTTCAGGCTGTGCTAAATCAAACTACAGGTGCAGAATGAATACATCTGCATGAATGCCACACTGTATTTTGCACCCTTGAATAGAAACCTACAAACTCAACACTGCATATTTAATAAGACAAACATGCAAACATGCAAACGAGCAAACACGCTTACTTGAAAGAAACAATTCTCTGTAGGCGCTGATAGTAAATTAGATATACAAATCTAGTAATTAATAAACTGGCAGCTGGTGAATGTGCATATCAATGTGGAAACATGCTGGGAATGAAGAAATATATAAATAAATAAATAAATAATAAATAAAATGTTCTTTTGGGAGCATCAGTCAAAACGTCCCTTGTTAAAACGGGGAGGAGCGAAAGATCTTTGAACGACCTCGATTCTGTGATTCCTTTCTCTTTCTCTCGCTCTCTCTCTCTCTTTTTTTTCCATTGGAATCGACCCAACTAAGAACATGAGATGGAAAAAATGCTAGAAAATCAAAAGGAATGTTCTGCTTAATGCAAGCAGATGGGGTCTCTTGTATAGTGCACATTATTATTTCATTTAAAAGCCTAAGCCAAAGCTGAACATATTAACCACTACTTCCCGCTCGCTGAGGATTCCTGCTGATTTCAATAAGGCTCCAAATTCTATGGAGCAGAGTATAATCTCATTCTGATACAAACTTCCTTCCAGCGACAAGCTTTTTTATAGTTCACACACACATATACACACACACACATACACACACACAAAAGGTGCCAAATATGATAAAACTTCCAGCAGCTGCGGGAGTACTCAAAAGTACTACTGCAATATGCAGAAATATATATGTGTATGTGATGCTAATATGGATATGACTGTGAATTACGGATCAGTGGCTGAATGTGTGCTTTTAGCTAGAAAAGAAACAAACCAACTGAAATCAGTTTGTCCTTTTGCTTCCTTTATAGAATACTGAGCTGTCTTAATAATAACACTATTATTTTGATCGCTGCAGCTTTCAGTGTATTTTGTGCTGCTTTTGTGGGATTATACCCACAAAATAATAATAATATATATATATATATATATATATATATATATATATATATATATATATATATATATATATATAATATATTATATTATATTATTTAATATTGACTTGTTTACTTTGATTCAGTTATTTTTTAAATAGTTTTTATTAGTAGTCATTATTAGTAGTCATTATTATTATTATTATGATTACAATAATATTTTGTATTATAACATTAATAATAATAAAAATACTACTACTACTACTACTACTACTACTACTACTACTACTACTAATAATAATAATAATAATAATAATTCAAGGATAAATATAAAATACTGTGAACAGCAGATACATATTTTAAAGCCACCTGCGATCCATCCTTTTCTATGCTATATGCTATATATGCATCTATGATATATGCAAATGTTTGGTTTATATTGATGTTTTAATGACACATGTTGTGTAATGAAGTACTGTATTTATGTTCACTGACAAAAGCTCATATAAACAATCCTTATTTAATTAATTTATTAGAATTTTACGCAACTGGGACACTCACATGCCTGTTATACTCTTGATTAGAACAGATACTGCCAAATTCTACATACATGAGCTCAGAGACATCCTCGATTGGCCAGTATTGTCTGAATTTACAGGGTAGAGCATAAATCCTCTGACACAGAAAGCTGCAGATTCCTCTCACCCACACGCCTCGCCATTGTTGGCTAACACATTTCTGTTGGCCCAGTTAGGCAGCCCATACAGGGCAGTGGTGGCTCGAGTGATAAAGGCACTGGTTGCTGCTGTTGGACTCTGGAGAGTGTCCCTTTATCCTCAGGTGTTCTGCAATATGGCTGAACCTACACAATAACCCCAACCCCCCGAAAAAGCTGAGATGTGTAATGAAAGCATTTCAATGTTTTCTGATCTATATATGACAAATTAAGGCTTTTTCTTCATAGACCAATTATTAAATCTGCCATCCTGTCCAGTTAGTATTAATACAATATCCATTGTAACCAATTGTAAGCACCTATATACTATCGTGTACCCATTTAACTAGTCTTAAATACAGTACACACCAGTTTCCTGGTGACGGGCAAGACACTGAAGGGTATCACTAAATGATGACGAATTTGGCTGGACTTTAAACTTTCTGATTAATAGTCAGATCAGGACTGCATAGAATAAGAAAGTATGTATAGATGGTAGCAGTCATGCTCATGGTGCAGGACTACATCCACCCAACCAAAGTGCACTTTTACTCTGAAGTTGCTCATTATGTTTTATGAGCCAAGTATCTGAAATGCAAAGTTCTCCAGCTCTCTGCTAAGCTATAGAAAGCTTTGCTGAGCAGTTCCTAGCTGAGCAGCAGCAGAGAAAAGCACAAAGACCTTATTCACGCTTTATCCCAGCCAGGGCACGAATGCTTCAATACTCCTTTTAATATGCTTTCCATATTAATGCACTCTAGCAGAATGTAAGACTGATTCATGTTATTAGCATAAATTAAGGCACACCCAGGAACTATTTCTTCTAACAAATGCTTTTATGAAAATTTCTGAATAGCATAATTATTCATGGCACATGCACAGAATTAAGCACATTTGTTCTCATCCCAATTTACGGGTTAAGACAATTTAGCAGCACGGCATTGTTTATTAGCTGTTTGTGTAAAACTCAACACCATTTAAAACTGATAATTAGTTTTCCTATACAGAATGCTACACGGGATAAATCTCCAGTGTTGAATGAACGCCTGTAGCGTTAATTAATGTCTAGCTGGTCTTAATTCACTCTGGTGTTAACTCAACACTAGGGATGTCGATACATAACAATATTATCTGAATACTGATGTCGCTTCCACACACATGCACACACTCGTACATAAGTATCCATCGTTGTTGGATATAACACTTTTCACTTTCGTCGTAACTTATTAGATTTTCAGTGTCTGTTAATTCACCTTTAATGAATTAAGTATGCAATTAGTGTAGTCATGAGAAATGAATGTTTCTAACACACACTTACATTAAGGTGTTTTTGTTTGTTTTTTTTAACTCTCAGAAGCCTTATAAGTTTAAAGCAAACAAATGCAACCTACATTACAAACGTGACACTCATTTGATTTAACACCCCATTTAAGACATGATCGTAGTACATGATCTTTTATCGTACTGTAAATCACAACCCACCATTATCATAAGTTATTATATTTAATATAATGTGTTCTTATAATTATAATTAGGACGATAATTCGGATTTATCGGCCACTCAAAAAGAGTCCAATACAAAGTAACAATTAAGCAGGGCTCTGAAGTTTTGAAGACAGGCAAGCATGACATCTACAATTTCCTGTCCAGAGACAAGCTGTTTTGTGTTGAGGTTCTGTTCAAACCGACCATCGAAAATACCCTCTCTAATGAATGTTTTGTTGCGTTAAATCTGACCCAGATAGTGCTATTTTCTGATTGGCTATTGTGTAGCCTCCTTTTTTTGATTGCCTGGTAAGTGTCAAGCTCGACTAAGAAGGAGACACGCTTGATTCCTGCCCGGTTCTATAGAGACAGAGGTGCGGACTGATACATTTTGGGCGCTGAGGCATATTAAATATATGGTAAATAGTCAAAAGGTTTTTCTGCGTGAGAAATACAATGTGTGGCGGGAGAGCGTGAGAAAAGACCCAAGTGCGTGACTGTCACTCTCAATGCGTGCACTTGACAGTCCTGAGTAAGGTTTTCAGATAACGTAAATTTGACCTAATAAGTTCTGTTCAAGGAGAGTTAATATAAAGTCTTTCATTAAATTATAAGTGGTAAGTGTTCTGTACAGCAATAATTAAGCATTACTTTAATGAACAAATGACTAAATGGAGGACTAGACATGTGGATTTAAAACCCTTTTAAAAAGAAAATAAAAACTAATTCTAATTTCTATATTTCTTATATATATATATATATATATATATATATATATATATATATATATATATATATATATATATATATATATAAAGCAGAACAACAAAAAAGGGCATTATTCGGACACATGATTTGGGATGATGGTTAAAAGGAAAAGTCATCTTTATGCTGCGAACAAATCCTGGATCCTCCAAAAATCCTCAGAATTAAAAAAAAGAAATGAGAATTAGTTTTGATTTTCTTTTTAAAAAGGGTTTTAAATTCACATGTCAAGTCCTCCATTTAGTCATTTGTTCATTGAAGTGATGCTTAATTATTGGTGTCAGCCAGAAGAGGATGGGTTCACTACCGATTGTAGTGCCTGTCAGGTTTTCTTTCCCATTAAATCTCAGGAAGATACACCATGCTGCTGTGGCTTCTTGCCTGCTTATTAACACAATCCATCTACATCCAGATTACTGTAAATCTGTTTTGTGTTTCAATTTATTAATAGTGCTATACAAATAACACATGGGTTGGAATCACCGTACAGTACGCGTGCTTCTGTGAAGCTGTTGGCTTTCAGTGTGAAATGATCTTTTATTTTCTAGGACTTTTACTTTTCACACGGAACTTATACTTTAATGATAGCTTTGTGTATGCAAAGAGGTTTGAACCCAGGTGTTTAAACTAAGTAGAGAGATTTACCTAAGCAAACCCTGTGTAGTATAATTTCTTCCTCTTCTTCCTTACATTAAGACCAACATCTAAATGTTCTGAGCTCCATTCCACTTTGCCCTTGTTGCAGATTTGCTCATTGCTATGCATAGAAAACCCATCTTTATATTTGCATTGAGCCAATTTTCAATTTAAGTCAGACATCTGTCTCTGTTAAAAATTAATCTACTGATCCCTGTAGAAGCTCTTTGGATTTTAATTAATTGCATGGGCACGTCAATAAAAGGAATTTAAATGGCAGTGGTCCGCTCGCTGAACGCTTTCCTCTCCATTCCCTGTTTTCCCACTTATGAAAGTTATTTTAACTCATTGAACGGAAATTAAATAAAGCACCATAATGAAGATTTTTCTGCTTGTGTAACTTATTAGCAAGATCCCGGAAACTTTTTCTGTTTTCGCAGTCATTCTTCTGTAGTTCGCCTAGAATCAATTTCTCACAACACAATTACGTCCAGTCCATTTTTCTGCCTCTCTCGTCCATCCTCCACACATACTTCTACATATGACTCAAAAGTTAATGTCAAAACACATCCGTTTCTGAATCGCTAAACTATCATTAACGTTGAGTTTCTGGAGGAAAGAGTGGTTACTTTTTTTTTGCCTTCAGGGAAAATATTAAAAGAGCTTTCTATGGTATGAAGAATCATTTTTAAGTGTCAGGAAAAAAAGATGGATTTGCCTTCAGGCAGCCTTTTTGTCTTCCCATATGTCAGAGCCTTGACATAGAGGAGCTTTAAATCAAGCTTTTGTCAGGAGTGATTGGGCTGTGATCACTCCTCCGCAATGCTGTGCTGAAATGGCACTGATCTGGTTTTATTAGCAGGGCAACTCAATATTGAGGTCTCTTGAAAAACAGATTTCTTTTCATATTTCATATTTTGAAATTCTTATTATCACCAAGAACCAAAATGGATAGGCAGAGCAAATAACACATTCAGACTTGAGTCCTTTTTTTTTTAGCTTAATATAGTATACGAAGGAACGATAAGGACGAGTAATATAACACTATAACGCTAAAAGGAACGGTTCTATCGGTCGCCTCAAACATGGAACCCCAAAAAAAGTTCTTTATATAACAGTTTTGGAGACATTATAGAAAAAAAACCCCAAAAAAATCAGCAATGATCCACAAATCTATTTATTATGCGTCCACTTATTTTTTTTTTTAAGAATCCTGTAGATGTATCAATGATTTTTACCTCATTTTTATTGTTATTTAATGTTAGCAGAAATGTTTGTACAGTAATGTAACCCAGGTTTTGATTAAAGTTAATGTCGTGAGAAATCATGCATCTAACCATCCCTCCATCCATCCCCTCATCCTTCTATCCATCCATCCACCCACCCACCCACCCTTTCTATCTATCTATCTATCTATCCGTCCATCCTTCCATTTCCTGTACCACTTATCCTTCACAAGGTCAGGCGTAAACTGTAGTCTATCCTACGGGTCTTAGGGCACAAAATGAGGGACTCCCTGGTCAGGTGCCTACCCATTCCATGGCATTTTCTTACACTCTCACAGTACAGACAATTTAGAAATGACATTCAGACTCTAACACATGTCTTTGGTCTAGGGAAGCAAAAGAGAGTACCTTAAGGAAACCCCGGAAGCCCAGGGAGAGCATGCAATCCCCATGCACATCCTGTAGAACCGAGGTGGGAATTGAACCTGATCCTTGAGGTGAATGGCAATTGTGCAGACCACTAAGGTCAAGTGTTAGATACATCCTGAAGAAGGAAGATTTTTTCCTGATGAATGCCTTTGGATGCTTTGTTGTATCTAATACACAAAATAGCACAATGGAAAGCATTGTGAGGAGCAGATACAGGAATAATGCAGCAAAACAAACAAACAAATAAATAACTGTCACTAAAATTCTGGTAAGAGGAGGTGTGCTAGTCCATTCTAATCTTCCCACAGGACAAGATAAAAGAAACATGCCTGATTTTGGTGCTACAGTCCAAAAAAGGGAACTCTGGGTCACCAAGGCTTCCTCATTGTTGCACAAATAAAACCTGCTCTACTCAGCATTTCATCTCTGAGCCTGTGTATCGCATGCAGGCAACGAGCTCCTGACTTGGATTTACTGATCTCCCATCACAGTTATTCATTACACACGGATGAGAACAATTGATTCCCCAGGGTCCTGAGAATTATCGATTGTGCCTGATCTATCAGAGCTGAGTTATATTTATAGTACATACTCGAGTCCTTAAACCTTCCATAGAGCTGCAGCTTTGGATTGCTGGTGATTAAGACACTGTTGTGTGCAACATACAGTACAGTACGTGGCTTATTATAATGCCTTATAACACAGCAAAGGTGGATCCAACGTGATCCAGAGTAAGCACGTTGTACCAGTCTTGAAGGCATTAACTTTAAAAGAGCAATAAATAACATGCTGGTAAAAGAACAACAGTGTTGGTTATAGCTGCTGCAAATGTAAGTGATAACAGGAGCTAACTTACAGTAATAACCGCAATATTTCTCGCAATGAATAAGATGTATGGTATCCTTTAATTAATAAAAATGTTTATTTCTAATTGTTGGAAACTTTAGGTCCAGGCTTTCATGTGGATGATATTTTGATATGTACCACCTTCATAAACAATATTGCAGACCACTTCTTTACGGATACAATATTCAGGATAATGCTTTTTGCCTCATACTTCCAGGGTCGGGGTTCGATTCCCGCCTCCCCCTTGTGTGTGTGGAGTTTGCATGTTCTCCCCGTGCCTCGGGGGTTTCCTCCGGGTACTCCGGTTTCCTCCCCTGGTCCAAAGACATGCATGGTAGGTTGATTGGCATCTCTGGAAAATTGTCCGTAGTGTGTGATTGCGTGAGTGAATGAGAGTGTGTGTGTGCCCTGTGATGGGTTGGCACTCCGTCCAGGGTGTATCCTGCCTCGATGCCCGATGACGCCTGAGATACAGGCTCCCCGTGACCCGAGGTATTTCGGATAAGCGGTAGAAAATGAATGAATGAATGTTCTTTGCCACACTGCAGAAAATATTTTAGAAGCCGTTTAAGAAATATAAAGAGTTCAAGGTGTTGACTTAGCTTCCAAATTCCCCAAATCTCAATATGATCCAGCTGAACAAACAGGTCCGGTCCTTGGAACACCCACTTTCCAACTTAAAGGATCTGCTTCTGGTATTTTGATACCACATACCACAGCTGAGGAACCACCCAGAGGTCTTCTGGAGTCCATGGCTCAATGAGTCAGAACTATTTTAGTGGCACAAGGGAAACCTTCACTCTAGTAGGCAGGTGGTTTTAATGTTATGGCTGATCTGTGTATATTACACCAATAACTCAAAGCAGGTTGAACGATCCATTTTTTGGAGATAACACTGTGATTGAGTTTACATTCATATTGTCAGAAACATTTTGGATGCTTGACATGTTCATTGAAAGATAACAAAACAGCCATATGAGAGTGTGGCACGTTGTGTTTGCAGAATATAGCCACAGACTTTGGAATGTCACAGTGACATTTCAGAGGAAATAATACAATGAATAGTGCAAGCAGAAGCTGAACTGCATGTACATTGGTTCCTTTCTCTCTCTGGACCTGCCAGAAATGACACTGATGCACGAGCCTGATGTTCTACTCCTTATGTTTTGTTGTTTTGTTGTTTTTTTTTGTCCTTCTTCACTTAAGTGCTATTCGCACTTCAACTTCCTACCATGTAGATAATATCACATAGTTATTTTCGAAACATCTCAAGAGCTGCAGCTGTGATTATGCTCACCTCAAGCCTCTTTTCACAATATGCTCATACTCATCATCTGATAGATCTTCATCATATTCACATATCGTGCTCCTTTTCATTATCCGTGTCCCCAGGAAGACCACAAGATTCGTTTTGAGTCTGCTTCTTTGAATGCTTTTACTTGTTATTCTGTCTCAGGGAAGTTTTTTCCCTCATCGCCGTTGCCTTTGGGTTGCTCATTAGAGATTTAGATCAAGGTCAATATCATCTACTGCTTCTTAGCGATGAAGTACAAAACAATGGTTTATTATTTTAAGAAGAAATTAACCGCAATAATACCCTTTACATATGGTGTCAAGCTACATCCATGTTTCCTACTTCACATTCTTAGACAAGACGGCTGATGAATTTTGTCAAAGGGGAATGTGTACCTGCGTAGACAATAAGGAATCAGGTTTAGAGCGCACTCGAGGCTGCACCATTGCGCATACAGTTTTCTCCAGGCTCTGGCTGTGAAGATGAGAGGATCTCACCCTTCACCATGTTTGTAGGAGACTTCTTCATCTACTTTTTTATTCTGTTACTTTAGTAGTTTGTCTCTTCTTACTGTACCTTCCAGCACTTTCTCTAGAGATACGCCAGCACTCGACCCTATAATGCATCCGCTGAAATTCTTAGTTAAAATACAAAGTATAGATATGTAAATTTTTCAGGCAAACCTTCACTTCCTTCCTGACATCAGCAAACTATGTTTTTTTTTTTTTTTTTGCATCGCACAGCGGTTTTCAGATAGCAAAAGAGCTTGAACTTGCATTTCAAGCTCACTTGACTTCATCAATTCAAGGAGGCCTAGTGACAGTTTGCTCAAAATGTGCTTGCGCCTCGTACACAAGTGGATGAGTAAAGGCTGGCGGGTAATATCATTGACTGAGAAGATGCTATTTATCCTATTTATATGCTTTTTTGCACTTTAGAATGTGCTATGGGTTTTGTAGTTTGTAATAGCTCTTGACTCAGGATGTTAATTCAACGCTCTATGAGTTAAAGTACCACTGAACTGAAAATGTGAAGGTCTTTTGGAAAATAATGGATATGAATCAATTAACTGTGACTTTTGCATCTGACATTTTGAAAGGAAGGATTTAGACTTTATTTTCTCCCGCGTGAGCAACTGTTCATTTACATTTACAGCATTTAGCAGACGCCCTTATCTAGAGCGACTTACATTTTTATCTCATTTTTATACAACTGAGCAATCGAGGGTTGTATGTTGTTCGTATCTGTGTTACTCAGCCAGTGTCCGTGGGTCTGGTGACCCGCTGCATTTTTGGGTTTTTAATTCATTTTTAATTTAATTTTAATTCTAATTTTATGTTAAAATACTCTACAGATGTTTACTTACTTCATCCCAATTCCAAGCAATATAAACAGCATATAAAGTTTTAAAGTGCTACTCGTTTTTTGTTGTTTTTTTAATAAAATGTAATAAAAAAAGAAAATCAAATTTATTCAAGTTATGAGTGGGAAAAAATCAACAAATTTACAAAGAAGCAAAGTTTTTCAAAACTATTGATGTTTATGAATATGGGTCCCACAGACCCAAACGACATACAAGGGTTAAAGGCCTTGCTCAAGGGCCCAGCAGTGGCAGTGGCTTGGTGGACATACAGTATAGTGGACATGACAGAATAATTAATAATTGCCAGATCAGTTATAACTCCAGTTGTCACCGCTTTTGGAGAAAACTGTTTAAGAACAATTTTAGGATTAAAGCGGAGTTCTCCAGACCTCATCTAATGCCATATCACTACTGTATATCCACAATAGTATCACTATATACACATAGTATATAACTGTAGAAACACAGAAACTGTCTGTTGATTAATACCATTTTGTATTTGACACAGCAGTCTTGATTCCACTTGAGCTTGTTATATACAGGTATAATACCTACCATTGACAGGTCTCTTTCCTTTCTCTTACAGGTTACAGAAACAAGGACAGGCCCTCTAGGATGCAGTAACTATGACAACCTGGATTCTGTCAGTTCGGTTCTGGTTCAGAGTCCTGAGAACAAGATTTATTTACAAGGTATTACAATCACAACTGACTGGCCACACATTGCAAAACTAATAATAATGGCCTCTGAATAGCAAGTGAAAATGTCTAAATGTATTGAGTTAATTCTATTCCAACAAAATTTGTTTCAGCATCTTGTAACTGGTTAATTTTACTCATACATTTTGCTAAGACATCAGATTGTGCACTGTTCTTCTTTATGAGAATTTTAAACATGTCTCTTTTAGAAAAAGGGGCATCGTACAAAAAATAACATTTGGATAACCTTTACAATTGAACTTTGTCATTGACTGAAATCTTAGATATAATACATTGCATATCACTTACTTTGGATTATAGATACATTTTATAAAAGCACTGGATCCCTCCCCAGAATGACATTTGTTCCCAACTCATGCAACTCAGAAAAAAACTGTGGAGGGCCCTGAGGACTGATTTGAGAACTCTTGCTGTAAATAAGCTAGTATTTGTTTACCTGTTTAGTTGCTTGCACAACTGTGGTAGAAACATAGACTATGATTCTGGTCTTTAATGAAAGGCACTTATGTCCTTCCCTCAGGGCTTCAGGCTATTCTGCCTCCCTACCTGAAGAGCCGATTTGTCCAGGCAGCCCTCAGCTACATCAGCTGCCACTCCGAAGGCCAATTTAGGTGTAAGGACAATGACTGCTGGTGCGAGTGCAGTGTGGATTTCCCCCAGTGCAACTGCCCTACTGAGAACCTGGAGGCCATGCAGGACAGCCTGAGGCACATCAGAGAATCCTGGGACCAAGCCAACCATGAGTTTGAGGAGTCAGGTGAGCCTCTAGATGAAATTGTATGTAGAATATATTTTTGTAGAATGTAGATTGAATTTTTTAATGTATTTCTTTTTTCTTAGAGTTTTTTTTTAGCCACATAATAATGCATATAATATATTATGGCTTGTTGTTAGAGCTTATTGATAAAAAACAAAATATTTTACAAATGATCTTATAAAGCTCAAAAATTCTGCAATATTAACAAGTAAATAAACGTAAATATGAGCATCTTTGTGGTACCAAAGGTAAAGGAATAAAAATAAATGAATAATGAAATAAAATAAAATAGTCACGTTTAAATAGAATTTAAAAGGCCAACATTAAATGAATGAAGTCTGGGCCACAAAGTTCAGGTCAGTTCCAAGTTAGAACAATGCAAACGTATTATAGTTCAGAGATATTCGATCGATTTAATCAATTTATTGCGCATACACTCTAAATAAATGCTCTGCCATGACTTGAGTTCATTTAGTTGAAGTATTCAGTCCTGTGAATATAAAGAGTCGCAATGTTGCATTAAGGATATCGCAAGAAAATGGTGGGAAGTGCTTCCAGCGATTGATTATCATTGCAGTAAGACAGGATTTTAAACACGGCCTGTATCGATTTCCCTGCACCGGGCATGCGGCCAGAACCGGCCGCTTTAGTCATTGGATCTCTACCTCCTGTAGCTACAACAGGCTCGAAAAAACTTGTGCTTAATGACTGTGAAGTTAACAGAGAAGCAGTAATCACCCAGCGTAGTGAAATGATATCCCCATCACTTCTTGATTCTTTGCTGAGGCTTCGTTCTTTGTAGAGCTGCTGTCACTTCTAAAATCATCGCTCAAATCAAGTCCCTTCTATTTAGATTTAATATATTGCACATGATCAACTCCACTCCAAATTTTAATTATTTCAATTACCTGTTATGGTTAAAAAAGCCAATTAGATGCCAGTGGGATGTTATCAGGATTTTATGGGAACCTTTGATTTTAATTAGAGATATTGAGCAAATTTCTGCTTAGATATTATCTAACATTGACCCAGGGATATTATATGATGCAGTTATTGATTTTGTTCTGGCTGTCAATGGAAATAATCTTCCATCAACCTGAAGTGTGTTTGCTCGTACTGTATATCTTGTCACCGTGTTAATGTTGACTATTTTCTATTTTTTCCAAGGCTATCTATGAAATGGCAGTATTGGGATTTTTTTATTGACAATAAACCACTGAAAAAGAGAAGGGTCTGACAAGGCTCCTAATTCACTATTGACTTGTTTTTCACAATTTATTTGCATTAATTGCATATATATATATATATATATATATATATATATATATATATATATATATATATATATATATATATATATATATATATATATATAATCATATCTTCTCTAGCGCTAGTAACGAAACGATCAAAACTTCTTTAAGGTTTTATTAAAGGATTATTTCACTGTTTTGACCCCTGAAAGGTATTAAACTAAACGATTTAAAGTAGGCTGTGAAATCTGAATCTGACCCAACCGTGCCATATCATTTATCTCTTAAAAGCTTGGTTTGCAGATGATCTTTATTCATAATATTTTACATATCCATTCCTATCCCTAATTTGATGCTAATTACAGAGGAATTAAAATAAATAAATAAATAAATTAACGTGTTCGATTTCATATAGAAGACGAGTGTAATGTTTTTAGCAGTGAGTATTTTCTAGGTGTATATATTTCTAGTATTCTAACTATTTTCCATTTCTTTAAATCACTAAAAGCTCTAAATCACTCAAAACATCTCTCTAATTATATAAATACGTTTATATTTTAACAGCATTCCGAGGCTAGGATGTTTAATTATGCAAATGAAAGCACATTAAATTAGACAAAGCTTCGTTTGTGAATAAATGTACATTTGTGAAACATTTCCAATGCAAAAATGACTTGTCAGAATTTCAGCAAACAGCTGGCATTAAGATTAATCATGAAACTTTAAAAAGAATGCAAAAAAGAAAGGAGATAAAAAGAATTGCACTATTTTCCTGCCTTATACGGGATTGATTTCATTTTTTTTTTCTTCTAATATATGGAAATCCTTCAATCCGCTGATCCTCATCACTTGTCTGGTTTCCAGAAGAGTTCCAGAATTTTGTGCGAAGATTACCGACATTCTACGCTCTCAACACATCTGCTATAAGATACTTTTGGAAAATGGACCCGGCTATACACCAGCGCTTTCAACTGCTGGAAACTAGCACTCGACAGCTCCTCGGCAAAGCACAGCGGATTGTCAGCAAGCTTTTCACTCTCAGCAAGAGGTGTCGAACTCAGCCCAAAATATCTGTGCCCAAAGAAAGGTAAGAAATGTCAGAGCAATGAATTTATGCCACGAGTCCCGCATGACAAGGGATAGTAATTATCTTTCACTGTATGAGCACTTGGCGGAAATAAATAAATTATCGTAACCAAACAGAGAGACTTTGCACGAACTCGCTTATTTTTAACTGTCCACAGAATCTGCTTGAAATGTCTCTTCTGTGGAAAAAAAAAGAATAAGCTGAAAAGAAATGAAATGAAATATAATGGAAATTCAAGCGTTTGAATTGGGTAGAAAAGAAAAAAAAAGCAGAAAAAAAAGCACAAAACTTTTGTTCCTGTCTTTGCAAAGATTCAAAGCAGATGTGATGCAGGGTTAGCGGAGGTCAGTCTTTTGAACATATTAATTAGGTAATGCATTTAAACACTCCGTTCAGGTCATACCCAAGGTCAGTTATGGGTAGAACAATCATGTTAAAGCTGGTGTCTTGGCTTCCATCCCAGTCTCACTCAAATCACGGAGGATATCTGTAATAATTCCTAGTGTAACTGGATGAGTAGGTTTTATCTCTCCATCTAAAGACTGATGGAGTGGGAGTGTATAAAAGTGTAAGCAGGGAAAGATGGATTATCTTGCCGTTTGAAATACAGGCTAAGGTAATGGAATGCTCTTGACTGGAGGTGGTAAATGTAAAAGAATTGCTTCTAAGCATGAACTTTATGAGCTTTAAATGGATCCAAAGAGGTCAATCAACGAATAGGAGTTTAACCCTTTTTCCTGAAAACGTATCTGACATTTTATCGTCTAAACAAATAAATTATTTTATTGACGGAAGTCTGATATCAAATTATCCAGGAAACCTTTCAGTGTAAAATGTTGGGAAAACCTGAATTTTAATGGTTGAAGTTTACAAATTCAAGTGTTGGATGCTTATAAACAAGCACTTGTGGAATCTCATAAAGCAGATATTGGTTTGAGATCAACATTTACGTTGAAATATTTATCTGAAGAAAATAAAAAAACAGACAAGTTCAAATTAAAACAGACAAATTCTAACCCTAGGTCCGAGTGGCTATGAACCATAACGATGAAGTGGGACATGACAATGAAATGTCACTTAATATCTGCACAACACTGGGGCAAATTCCATCATTTGGCCTCTCGTAAAAAGAGCTACATAAAATAAATCCATTGTGAGATGTGTTAAACATTTATTTTAAAATACACTATATGGCCATATATAGACATCACACCCATATGTGGGTCTTTCCCACTATTGTGTAGGATGTGTTTGTACTGTATGCTGTTTTTGCCTTCACTGGAAGTAAAAAAAGCCTCAAACCTGTTCTAGCATGACAAGGCTCCTGTGCACAAAGCAAGCCCCATGACGACATGGTTTCCCAAGGATGGAGTTGAAGATCCTGTGTCAGAGCTCTGACCTCAACACCAATGAACACCTTTGGGCTGACCTAAAACACCATCTACGCCACAGACCTCCTTCCCCTTCAACAGACTGAATGGGCAGAAATCCCCACATCCCCAGATCTAGTATAAAGCCTTCCCAAAATTGGGAACATTACACCAGCTAAGACTGTAATGGGAAGTTCAACAAGCACGTACTGTAGTATGATTGCGATGAGTAGGTTTTATATTTATATGTGGCCATATAGTGCATTTGTGATATGTTTAATGATTCTAATGCTAATTTCTTTTTGCCATTTATTTATTTATTTATTTATTTATTTATTTATTTATTTATTTATTTATTTATTTATTTTCCATTTGGAAAAGAATTTGCCTGCCATGCTACATAAGATAAATAGATTAGATTAGATTAGACATGGATGCGTGACATGGATGCCCATCCAGAGAGAATTTTTCATTTAAAAGCATTTTTAATGCTTAGGACTCGGTTAGTAATTATAAGACCTTCTTTTATGAGAATGTCTTCAAAGTCAAAAGATGAATAAAATAATTGGATTCAGTTTTCTAAAGAAGCACAATTTTATCTATTCAGATATGTGCTCATTAATTTGAGTGAGCAAAGGCCATATTATCTACATTCAAAATCTCACTATTTAGCATGTCACATAACTTGACTCAAAGGCTGATTAGAGATTCCTGGTTTTACTTAATACATTCGAAGGATCTGACTAAAATGGCTATAGTAACAACAGTGTAGAGTATCCTTGGTCTTTGAATGCAGGCTATATAAGTTACTCTGAAGACAACCTGGCACAGCCTACATCATGGACATTTCAAAGCAGTGTTTTGTTTTTTTTATACTGTATTTGTGCTTTCCTAATATAAAGGCATGTCTATCATGCAAACACCATATGGACAGAATTAATTTGGACAAATTTAGAAGGCAGGATTGCAAAGGAAATCTCTACGGTGACATTAAAGTTTAAAAAATAAATAAATAAATAACTATAAGTAGAATGAACAGCTGTCCCTGATTGTTAAATGATGTCCATATTGAAATGCTGCCCTGTAAAAATACAGTCAGGTCTGCAATTATTAGCAACGTTGTTTGTTAAAATATAGCTGTACACTATATAGTCAAGCTTTTTCAATGACTTTCAGTAGAGTTTAGGTCATTGGAATGGCCATGTTTGAAGGCTAAATTTGCAATCATGAAACCACTTGTAGTGGAAGATTGTCCTACAGAAAGGTGTAAATTTGACTCAGTTGTAACTTCTTGTCAAAGGCAAGCAGAGATTTATTTAAAATCTCTTAGCATACAAGAAGTAATTATAATCAAAGTCTTGTGTACCCTAACATGGTTTGCCCACCCATGTGTTTTAGAGGAAAAACAGCCCCAAACCCCCACATATACTCCATATACTAAAGGCAGGGTCTCCGATTTTTGAAAGCCAATGTTGACAAATAAAATCACCAAAACAAACACGCCCCTAACCCAAATGGGTCCCACCCCTGTATTGATAGCTCCACCCACACATACATACGTAACCCAGGCAAATAATGGAAAGAAATGTGTCTTTATCATAGCTGAAGGGAAGAACAATACGATTGCAGATAAACAAACAAGCAAAAATGACACACAAGCATAATCATGTAAAGGACAAAGGCATATATTAGTTCTGTGTAACAAAGCAAAACCAACGTTACTCACCTATCGAGAAGGACAAAAGCGCCTCGGCGTCTTAAGTAAAGTTGAATTTCCCGAGTCAATAACTCCTGAGCTAAACGCTGTTACTACACAAAACGCGGTTGTAGCTGCCTCTCTACATTACTATGATAGAAAAGAGGTGTTATTTGTGTAGTAACAGCGTTTAGCTCAGGAGTTATTGACTCGGGAAACTCCAACCTGTGAATATGTGGCCAACTTCCTGCTCCTTCAGTTCTCTCCAGCGCTGGAAAGCTGATCCTATATTAACACGTCCTACTTCTTGCCTTATCGTAAGCCTTTCTTCTCTTTCTTTCTTTGTTTTTATCCTCCATGTCAATGTTAAAACCGTTTTCTGCTAATGTCACACATGCGCACTGAACACTCTCTCCGCCGCCTATTTGCAAGCCCCGCCCCTTTCTGCTCATTGGCTACACGTTTGTTTTGATTTTTGCTTTGATTTTTGTTTATTATCGGCCCAACTCAGTTTTCTGAAGCATTTCTCAAAAATCGGAGACCCTGCCTTTAACAGAGATTAAGTTCTACAGTCAATTCTTTCACAACAAACTTGTTTTCAGTGTTGCCAGTTAGGCGTGTAGGCAAATCTATTACATTGCGGTTGCCAGGTTTTATTTAATGACTCTACCTGGGTGGTAATATAGGTAGGGACAAAACACTAACACTAAAGTGACATTTTGTGAGGTCCCTGGTGGTCCAGCAGCAGGATCCTGCGCTCCATTCCCAGGCAGGAAACCAACACAGCCATTGAGGGGTTAACCCTTAGTGCTGGTCTCAAGCCAGGAAAAATGGCAGGGTTGTGTCAGGAAATGCATCCGACATAAAACTTGTGCCAAATCAAATATGCGAATCAGATGATCTGTTGTGGAAACTCTCAACAGGATGCACCCGAAGGACACCAACAACATCGTGTGACTTTCCCTGACCTAGTTACGATCCTCCTCTAATATTAAAGGCACACTAATCATCTTTTGTTTGTTGTTTAGCAAGCTCTATAAAATTTATACTTATACTTGTATTTTGACTCAAATTTCCCATGAATATTCCAGAATCCTCCACAACTGCTACTAACACTACTTCCCACAATACAAGCTCCACCACATGTTTAGTAGTCACATGGCATCTACTAAACGTCCTAAACAGTATCCGAGATTAGAATTAGTGTCCCAAAGGTACCAGTGGTACCCAGATGGTCTACTATTTAGGGTAAATTTTTAAAGTGTGGATCTGTGTGGATTTTTTTTTAGCCCACAACTCCTTGCTGTCTTAAGGTAGAAAGGTAGGAGACATTTTAAAGAGATATAAATGAAATGTAGAATAAAGTATATTGATTGAATAAAAGCTGAATACGTAGGCAACAATGCTCTGTTTTATTACGACATGTCACTATGTCCCAGTGACAAACGTGCACTTTTTCTTCACAAAATCCGTACATATTTATAGTTCATGGCAATTTTAGTTTATTATATGCACAGTAAAGGAGGAATGGCTGGGTTTTCATTTCACTGCAAGTTTTATTCCTCGTATAATGTATGTAAGCGACAAATACAATCTTGAATCTAGTATAACTGGCAAATTAGGAAACAACAGATTCTACAGAATTCCATACATAGGAATTCAATATATTGCCTTGATTTTTTGTATTGTTATCGTTTAATATTTGTTTTAGGATTTATCCTTCTGGTTTGCCTGCTGTATTGACAATAATAAAACTCCAGATCGGTGCATAATTCATAATCCACCTTTAAGCTATTGATGCAGAACACTATAATTATGAGCTGGATATATTGAGCTAATAACAATCCGACCGAATCCTGGAAAGAATATTAATGTTAATAAGTTTGACCAATGTCAATTAATAATGATAATAATAATTTTTTACTGTTTTGTTCAGTGGACCTGAGTAAAATATCTCAAACATGTTGTAGTGAATGTAACAACAATAACTATACCATCAATAGATTTACCAGTGTTCAGTTTCAAATCATGTAATTAATAACAGCACTATTACTACTACTACTACTACTACTACTACTACTACTACTACTACTACTACTAATAATAATAATAATAATAATAATAATAATAATAATAATCAGTGTTGTGCTAGTTACTAAGAAATAGTAACTAGTTACAGTTATTAGTTACTTCATTCAAACAGTAACTCAGTTACTTTGTTGATTACTTACACCAAAAAGTAACACGTTATTGTTAAAAGTAACTTTTAAGTTACTTTTTTAAAGAACGTTCTTTAATGTACCCATTAACGCCCTTTTATGCGTTATGGTCTATACAAACACAAAACTGTTTGTTTATCTGTCCCTGGCAGTCCGGTTAAAACCTAGTCGCTGTTGTTTGGCTGGAGGGGCTTGACTCACTTCGAGTGTGTCCACCGACACAGGGTTAGCTTCTAGCTTCGTCGAAGCATGTAGTTTCTACCTCCAGATTGGAGTTACTGTCTATCACAGTAGATAGGACCTTCGAACCAGAAAGACACAGCTTACATTTGACTAAAGGATTTTTGTCTTTATGCTCAACTAAAGTGTAATAATGAGCATATTTCCACTTTGAGAAACTCGTCTTGATCTCGCCTTGACACGCCGTTACTCCCGCACATACTTGAATAAACGGAAACACACCCACAGTGCGGCGTCTTCGTGTTTACAGGTTGGCATCCACCAATCCTACAATGCGTCGCTGCTGTAAACAGGTTAGGCTGTAGGCTACACTTCAGCCAAAATGAATTAATTTAAAAAAGTAACGGACAACTGCACCACGGAGTTACTTTATTTAAAAAGTAATGCGTTAGAGTGTTAGTTACTGTCAAAAGTAACTGCGTTACAGTAACGCGTTATTGCCCAACACTGCTAATAATAATAATAATAATATCATACTGAGGTGGTCCTATTGCCACAAAGCTTTATTTTTGTTTTCGGAGACCAAATTTCTAGAAACATTCTGAAAGCAGCAGGTAGATAACGGCTACAAATTTGCACTTTAGACATCTCAGAGAGCAGAAATAGGATATTGAAATAGGATTTATATTACCAATGACTTTGAAGACAGAAACATTTGTGTAAAGAAAATAAAAATATGTTTTTTTATATACACTGTTATTAAGTGTATATCGCCTATAGTAGGTTAGGTAAAAATGAGACATTAACCAACACTTATATATGTCATTAAAAAAAATCATTCTACTGCCACATCTTCCAAAGTGTTTGGCTTAGAGCTAATCTTATTAAGTATTTTTTGACTTGATGACCCCTAAAATCCATTTGTCTTCTTTAAATCTGTAACCATGTTCCTCAGAGAAATGATTTGTTCTGTTATTGCAACTGCTACAGTAGAAGATCCAACCATGACCCAGTTGCAGCTTCTTGGCAGAAGCAGATAGATTTTAATTTAACATCTGCTAATATTTCACGGAGTCCATGATGCAGCGTATTCTAACAAGGCTTCCAGGGTCTTTGGAGGAAGAAAAAAAAAACAACCCACTGCATACTGTGCTTCCTAAGAAGGATTAGGTTATTTTCTGTATAACCGTCCTTATTTTTACACTAAACTAACTACGAGCGCTGCCAAAAACCTCTTTTTTAGTCTCATTAGCCACATAACCCAGTTCCTACCCATGTTCCAGTAGTGTCTAGGAAACTCCTGGCACTTACAGTACATTTGTGTTTAGATGAAAGAAATGGCTTTGTTCCATCATGTCTTCCAAATAATTTGGCATAAAGGTGGAGTCCCTTTGGAGACTTGGGCTGAAAATTCTACCATTGTCTGCAAATCTTCAACCATGATCCTGGATGAAGATTTTTGCTTCTCTACAGATTTCTCAGTGTGTGTGGGTGTAAGAGGGCATAATAAGCTTGCACAGCCAGGTTCATACTGTAACATATACATTATTTTAATTTTAGAATTGATTGCTTTCACAGTGGAAATTAGCATGTATATGTCTATGTATGAACAGTTTGCTTTCCCATATTAAGCTAATGAATTGTTTGTAATTGTATAATTAAATGTAATTTATTTTCATAAACTTTAGCAAATCTGTACCAAAAGTTTCAAAAATTCTGGTATAAAAAAGATAGAATAATGAAAGGATCTGGTTTTATCTGGCTAAATCGATAGAAAGATAGACGCTAGCAATATTTAAGCAGTTATTGTTCTTTTTATTCGCATCAATTCCATTTCTGAACACTCTTGAAACAGGTAATCCTGGACAAATCATTTCTCTTTGGATTAACCGGATCAGACCGTGTTTTGTCTTTTCGCACATCTCCGCTTCGCTCTGAGTGAAATATGCTGACAGACAGTGGAGATTTCCCCCTCTACCACCCACCTTCACATTGACTGTCTCTCAGTCAAGCGAGCGCCATGAATATTTATGCATCCGCTTGGCATCACTTATGTGTTAAACCACGAGACCCTGTTTTTTTTTTTCCCTCATTGATCAGAAGTTCAGCGACATAAATATATAGTGAAAGCTCAAAGACAAAAACAAGACAAATGTTAATATAATGTCATGTCCAACCCTGAAACACACTGTACACACTCCATACACACGACTTACCCTGTTAATGCTTTAAACTACTATTTAATGAAAAGGATTACTCTGATATTTATTATATCTAATAGGTTCTACTCACATTATGCCATGTTTGTCTGTAACAACTTTGGAAATCCAGCAGTTACTTAGTTACTTTAAAGTTTGGAATGAACTTCCCCTAGAGGTCCGGACAGCTGAGTCACTGGCTATTTTCAAGCGGCGATTGAAGACCTACTTATTCAGGAAACAATTCAACTAGCACTTCTTTCCTTATCTTTTGCAAAAAAAAACAAAAAAAAAAAACTTTGACACTTTTTCATTGTAACTTTGAACAAATGTTTTAAACTCATGGTATCTTAAGTATGTAACCTAGTGAACCAGCATTAATGTATTCAATGTTAGAGATTAAAGCACTTATGTACGTCGCTCTGGATAAGGGCATCTGCCAAATGCTGTAAATGTAAATGTTAATGTAAGTTTAGGAAGTACACAATGCATCACTGCATACACTGTACAGTAACAGAAACGAACACACTTCAAATCAGAAAAATGAACAGATCAGAATCCTTGGTCAAACAGTCATTGTATATATATATATATATATATATATATATATATATATATATATATATATATATATATATATATATAATACAAGGATAAATAATCCACCCTACCAAATGTGATGAATGTCCAACAATAAACACCAATCCCAATTCTTCTCCTGAATCTAGATTCATCCAAAACCCCTTCAAATGAGAAGATTATAACCAACAATCTGTAACCAGTCCTCAAGATATAGATAATTCCTAACATGCATGCTCCTGTACTATTTCCTGGCTTGGCTCTTATACTTCAGTAGGCCTTGCTGTTTCCTTTTTCAGACTCTGAAGTTTTTACAATTCCTACATCCAGCATTCATCATTCAACATAATTCAGGAATGAGCCAAATAATGGAAAATCGCGAAGCATGAAATAGTTTCCTTTTGTCATAACCATAACTGGAAACTATATTGGGGTAAGCTACTGTACATGTCATGTCTGCCTCATAACTTTTTGCCCTAATCTAAAGTATATCATGATAGACTTTATGTAAGACCTTACATGAAATGTTCTCTCTTCCAGCACAAAATATATCTCCTTTTAAATCCCAAAGCACAAAATATTGTGTTTTACCCACAGTAGTCTCCACTCATGAGCAAAGAACTCTTGTATGGGGAATTTTAGTCTTTGACAGAGACGTAATAGTGTAAAGCTGGTTTAAAGAGACCATTCCTAGTGTCTGTGTTTAGATAATAGTTTGTAAGTAAGCTCCCATGTCAGAGCCCTTTATTCCTTGATAGGGATAAAAGAAAAAAAATATTCTATAGGTCGCTTTGTATAATGGATTCAACTACAGTAAGTTCTAATAAGAGAGTATCTTGGGAACTATTGGAATGAGGCAGGAACACACCCACGTATATGGAACACAAGACCATCACAAAGCACAATGAACCTACACATTCACAAATTAAGAGCAAATATAAACTTAAGAGCAATTTAGAGACTCGGGAGTAACCTGCTTTACCATCCTTGCTTTGTGATTAGTTATTTCTGATAAGTATTTCTAAACATAATAGATAGATCCTTAAGCATGGCTTAATGTATGCATGAAATATTAGTGTTCACTAGATAATTCAATTCAAGAATGCCTAAACCAAATGATTTATGTATTCAATTCAGCAGTACATCCACAGAACAGAACGAGTCAGCAATATATGTGCTGTGAGCACACTGACCACCATTTCTGATTTTCCTGTTCAATGCCCTGAAGAACTCTAAGCGTTCCCATTAGAGCACTGTCTACATACCGAGATCTCTTTTCACGTGTGGTTGCAGTTCAGTGAGCAAAAAAAAAAATAAATAAGGGTGTCGATGGTTGAGTTTGAGTTTGTGAGGAGATGATCAGCTGTTATTTATATCACAGCATGGAAAATATTATGCTGAGCATGTCCGGTTAGCACATTTGATGATGAATATTTATGATTACGCTTACTAAGGAGGGCAGTTATGCATTTTGTAAATAATGCATGAAATGATTTAGAGTGTATTAATTGGCTGGTGTGTGCGATCACGTCAACAGTATTCACGTGTCATATTCATACAGGGTTTATTGTAAATGAAATATAGCACTTTTTAAAGTTGTTTTCCTCTCTCCACGCAGATCTTACAATTACTGGCTGAACTACGTCCTTTCCCTTATGTACTGCGGCGAAAATAATCATCTTGGCACATATATGGAAGAGAGGAGGGCCTGCTTTTGTCAGCATGAGACCCTGTCCTGTCAGGGCATCATTCCATGCATGGTGGGTGAGGGGAACCTTTGTTCTTCCTGCTCCTATGAGAACCGATCACGGTGTGCCAGCTGTAACCCAGGGTATACCCTGAGCCAAGGACTGTGTAGAAACATCATCCCGGACTCCACTGATAACTACATAGGTTTTGAGACAGATCTCCAGGACCTCGAGTTGCGATATCTTCTTCAGAAACGCGACGGCCGAATCAGCATCCACGCCATGTTCATTAGCAATGACGTGAGGCTTAACAACTGGTTTGACCCTTCTTGGAGGAAGAGGATGCTCCTGACGCTGAAAAGCAACAAGTTTAAGTCCAGTCATGTGCACATGCTCCTGGGGATTTCCCTTCAGATCTGCCTTACTAAGAACAGCACCTTGGAACCCGTGTTGTCTATCTACATCAACCCGTTTGGAGGGAGTCACTCAGAGAGCTGGATCATGCCCATAGACCAGAACAATTACCCTGACTGGGAGAGGACCAAATTAGATATTCCTCTTGACTGTTATAACTGGACGCTCACTCTGGGGAACAAGTGGAAGACATTTTTCGAAACCGTACACATATACCTGAGGAGTCGTGTCAGAACCCCATCAGGCCATGGAAACGGCACAATCTTTTATGAGCCACTGGAATACATGGACTCGTCACGGAATCTGGGTTATATGAAAATCAACAGCATGCAGCTGTTCGGTTACAGCATGCATTTTGATCCTGAAGCAATCCAGGACTTGATCCTGCAGCTGGACTATCCGTACACACAGGGATCCCGGGATTCAGCCCTGCTGCAGCTGCTAGAGATACGAGACCGTGTTAACCGACTGTCTCCACCAGGCCAGCAGCCTCTGGACCTCTTCTCCTGCTTACTGCGCCATCGCCTCAAACTCTCCACTAATGATGTGGTTCGAATTCAGGCTGCTTTACAGGCCTTCAGTGCAAAGCAGCCCAACTCAATGGAGTATGAAACTACTAAACTCTGTAGCTAATCAGACATTTTACTCTGTTCCTAACACTAAAGCATAAACCAGATCATGCTTTAAAGAATTTAAATCATACATTGTTTTTCTAACTTCAGGAACGTTAATTGGACGACCGAAGTCCATGCATTGCTTTTTCATGTTTAAACTACATTCAAGGTTTATGGTATTTCAGTAGTAATGTAATTTAATTTCCATACTGATAATTATTATAATAGAGTAGACTAAATGTAGATCACTGCAATTTAGCTTTCGCTTCACAGTTTCGACAGTTTTGATTTCATCACTCGTGCATAACAGACAGTACTCATGTAAATTAGTGTAATCTGACCATCATTCTGGGACAAATCCAGACCTCTTCATGTGTACAGCTCTATCTGTCAGCCCTGTAACACTCGCATATTACTGTATCTGCTTCAGCAGCAGTTGAGTTTGATGGTAAAAATATTTCTCAGATATTTGTACAAATGCATTATAACTATAGGAATAATTTTGTTTAAAAGACATATGTCCTAACTATATGTTCTATGTGCTTTTATATTTATAAACATATTATTTGTGAAATATTACAGAGGTAATGACAATAAAAATGTACAGAACATGGGTTTGTTAATACACTAAATAAATGAAATTTTTATGCGCCATCTCTGATAATATGGTTTGAATTTTCAGGGTTTGTTAATACCACGAATAAGGTAGAATACTTCAATAGCCTTTTCACCATTATCTGCTGTGATTTTCTGTGTTTTAACAGACTCTATTCGATCTCAGTTTAGTGTAATCCGCATGATTTACACAATGATCTGATTATATAAATCAGCTGTCACTATAGAATCACATCCTCTCTGCTTGTAGCGATTAAAGTGTAAAAGTTACGGCTTCGGATCGCAAGCTAGAGAATTTTTTTCTTGACATAACGATTCATCAGTTCTTCTGGTACAGATGCTTGGCACGTGCTGGATATTAAATACTAGAAGCCAAGGTAAACCCTGGACTTCAACAAGACTCTTTGTTCATCTAAAATACTTACTGGTTCAATCTCATCTAAAAATGTGAATCTCATCGAACCTTGACTTCTCTACATAGACCTCTTTGGGCGTGAAAGGGACTTCTTATCAGAACAGGCTTTTCAATAGTTACTAAAGGTTAATTTAGGTTAATAGATGAGAGTTGATTTTGCATAACCATAGTGCTATACAGCATCAGGAGAAATTCTGTAAAAAAAATTATATATATATATATATATATATATATATATATATATATATATATATATATAAATTTATATATATATATATATATATAACTTTATATATTTAATAATGAGCTTCCAGTGGAAGTTATTTAATCTCAATGAAAAACCGTTAGTTGTGTATGTAGTACTGTGAATGCAAACCCCAGAGATGATGAGACTTCACATCATTCGACCCGAGCCTGTATTCTAAAACCCTCCAGCAAAGTCATATGGAACAGTATCTGCAATGAACGCCACCTTCATCCAAAGTCTTTCCAGTTTCTCTTGGGGTAGTTACTGGTTCTGAAGGACAAGCAACCCTGATGGTTATCTGGTGTTCATACACTTTTAAAAATGAAGGTTCTTAAATGGTCGTTTGTCAGGATGTATGGTACTAGGAAGAACATTTAACATCCATGGAACCTTTCCGTTGCATAAAAGGTTCTTTGTAGGGAAAACAGGTTCTTCCTGTAGACTAAAAAATATTCTTTATAAGAAAAAAGGAACAAAAAAGGTCAATTTGTTGAAAGATATGTTCTACTATGGGATCACTCTGAAAACCCTGTTTTGGTTCTTCCTTGCACCTTTATTTTGAAAAGCTAAAATTACAGTTATGTACAGTGTATGACTACAGTACATATTTCAATAATGGGAATGGTCGCTCTGATCAATTCTGACCAAAATGTTATGAGTTCAGAGCTCCAAAGCACCAAGCTGCAGTTAGAGCATTCTTGAAGGTACTCTTCTTTAGGCTCAGCTGTATACTGTCACAAATGCAAGTTGCTTTAGAAGTGTCAACAAAATGACCAACATTCTAATTAAAAAACATTTTAATTGTCTGGCAGACACTTTTCTCTTGGGCCCTTGACCAAGGCCGTTAACCCTCCCTGCTGCGGGGACGGTGTATAACGACTTCCTAACAAGCTTCCTCTTTTAGCAAAGTAACATAGCATAGTCTCGAGCAGATGCGGATTAAGGGTCTTGCTCATTGAACATTGGCAGCTTGGTGATACTGGAAATTAAAGTCTCAGGCTTCTATTCAGTAGTCCACAGATGATCATCTCAAATTCCAAGGTTAGCAATAACAAGGACAGACGCAATGTATGGAACTGGCATTCTGGACTTCTACTGGATGCTTAAATGTCCTAGCTACAGTATCTATTCCTTAGGACAACAGTGAGATCATCAATAGCTGGGTTGATTTTAAACCTGAAGAACCTTGCAATAGAACCTTGTACAGTAGTAGAATGTTCACAGTGACCCCAGGTTGCAGCAGCACAGACTTCCTGAAGTCATATAACTTTTAAGTATTGCAAACGATGACAAGAGACTCATTTTATAGTGGAATGCCATAGTATGAGCTTGGTGTTCAGCACACCTACAAGCCATGGTGATAAAACCATCACACACTGGGTAAAACGCTGCTCCATAGCAGGTGAGCAGTTGGACTGAGGCTGCTGTGTGGCCTAAATAGTACCATAGGGAGTGTAAAGGGCACATCGGGGAATGCTGTGCAGTTAAAACAGGAAATGTCTGAGCTAGACATTGTGTACTTAAGATGGCCAAGACAATAAACACATAGCGGGTGCCTGTCTTTGGCTCCCAGGGAATTCAGACATTGCTACAAGCCTCAGAGCTGCATATTGGCAGAAATCCAGCTAACTTAGTAAAGTAAACCAATGTATGTTCCCTTAATGCAAGATAAGCTGGCATTTTATCACCTGACAGAGTTCATGTTTTAATTGCTGCTTTCTTAACATTACATAAAATGTGCAGGAAGAATGAAGAAAAAAATAAATAAATGAAAATCAGGTATTTATTTAATTTGATGGCAATTTATAAAGAGAGATGAACGGTGAGGGAGTATATCATTATTTGATGTACTATGTAATGGCCGTTTGTATCTGAGCTGTATTAGTCCACTGCCAATGCACGACGACCAAATTGCTTTCTGCATAGGTCAGCCAGGTGGACAGAAATCCACTTTGCATTGATAAAGAGAGTAACCTGTCCCCATCCCAGGCTGTCTCCAACATTTACACTGATAGATGATTGCCTAGCAAGAGAGACATGCGAAGAATCAAATCCTATCAGCTCACATATTTCTCTCACTATAGTTCATTATAACTGGAGGTTGGAAGATGTCTCACAGCTGGGATGTGTGTGTGCGTGCGGGGACGCACACAGCAATATCTAGTGTTTAATCACCACAAACAGTCTTCATACGAGTCTAGCCGGACACTGTAAATATTAAAGCGGTGCTTTAGGAGTTATTTTTATTTTAATTTAGCACTAGAGATCTTTACTAAAATAGGTATGTATTCCAAGAGGTCCTTCACCCTTTTACTTCACTAATTTGAACTACAAATGGTCAAGACAGGTACCTACTCTCTAATATATTACATTTTAACAAGATGTGACAAGCGTAGAACTTTTACACGGAATAATATACATAGTAATGTGCAGAATAATCCTTTATCAATGATCCATTAAATTGACGGAATAGAACTAAGAATAGGTTTACTGACCTTAAACGTATTGTCATCCTTGAAGAGAACTGGAATAATTAATTCATAGCATTTATTTATTTATTTATTTATTTACTTTCTTTCTTACTTATTTATTTATTTATTTATTTATTTATTTATTTATTTATTTATTTATTTATTTCAATCTCCACCAAATTTTTTTTGACCATGTCGGATTTCCCGAAATGTTTCAAAAAAAAAAAAAAAAAATGAACCAGTTGAAATTTTGCCAGGACATGAATACATGAGCATGTTATAAAAAAAGTGTTTTACATTTTAATTTTTGTTCAGGAATGGTGCCAATAGTTCTCAAGGTTACTGGAAAAATGTAATCCTCAAAACTAAGTCGTCTTCTGTCGAAACACTTAACTTGTCCTTAAAAAAAAACGAACCTTTTATGTTACAACATTTTCGACATCTGAAAGTAGAGCTCACAAATTCACATTGGATTCACCTTGAAATCTGAAATCCCCTCAAAAGCTAAGCAAAAATTGGTACAGGTTAAAAAGTTTTACACTAATTGAACATGAAGCCCATGCACATTTGCCCAAATTTTCCCGGTGTAAAACTACTTTGAAATGGAAGAGAGAACCAAAAAAAATATGCCACAGGTTATTAGAATCCAATAAACAACTTCAGAAAGCATGGTGTTTACCATCAGGGCTGCTGGTGGTGTGCCATTTACTGTGAAAAAGCATTTTTTTCCTTGTACAGTCGATGCTGCTTGGTTTTCTTTTTTTATTCTGTTCAGTCAAGCATATTGAGTACAAATAAGTGCTGTCGACTCATATTGAGTACAAATAAGTGCTGTTGGCCTCGATGCCCGATGACGCCTGAGATAGGCATGAATGAATGAATAAGTGCTGTTGACTACAAATCTAACATACACAGTCCAAAACGTATGTCAAGTCGAACTTTTATCGTCATTTTTCTATACAGTTTGTATATATTGGGCTGAAATTAGCTCTGATCAAATGCACATTATCTAGTGATGGATAATATGATGAACAGCTCCAGTGTTTCACTTCATGAAGATTTCAAAGCTTTATTGAGAAGAGCCCGACCCGGTGAGGATCCCGAGGCATCAAGAGATGTACCAGCTCCACTTGGATTCCGCTTCATGAAGATTGTGGACATTCATGTTGATCCCTCACCACTGGCTTCCGGTAGCTGCACACATCTGATTCAAAACACTGACGCTTGCCTACAAAGCTAAAAATGGACCAACTCCCTCTTACCTCAAAGCCCTCATCACTCCTTGCACTGCACCTCGCACCCTCAGATCTACCAGCACTGTTTGACTGGTTCCACCATCTCTCAGGGTAAGAGGTAAGAATACTACAAAGATTTCTGTTCTGGCACCAAGGTGGTGGAATGAACTTCCCCTAAGGGGTCCGGAGAGCTGAGTCACTGGTTATCTACAGTAACTAACAATGGTTGAAGACTTACTTATTCGGGAAACACTTCAACTACAACTTCAGAAAAAAAAAGAAAAAAAAATCTTTGAACAACGTTTTAGACTCATGATATCTTACAGTTAGTACGTAACCTATTCCTTCATACATTGTTACATCTCCCCCCTCACACTTCGTTATTGCGCTAATGGACAGTTTACAAAATGGACGTTATTGCACTATTACACAAACTATGCTCACTTGCACACTTGCTCTCTTTTTTTGCATTGCTCACCATTGTCATACCATTGTATATATCCACCTGATTTCTGTTTATAGTAACAGCAATACATTATACTAATAGCCATATATTTTGTTTATAGCACATACCATTCTGTAAATTTCAGTTTATACTATTAGCCATCTGCATATTATATTCATAGTACATATATATTCACCTGTATATTATAAGTGAGTGACATACGGCTAAGTACGGTGACCCATACTCAGAATTCGTTCTCTGCATTTAATAACCCATCCAAAGTGCACACATACAGCAGTGAACACACACACACACCGTGAACACACACCCGGAGCAGTGGGCAGCCATTTATGCTGCGGCACCCGGGAAGCAGTTGGGGGGTTCGGTGCCTTGCTCAAGGGCACCTCAGTCGTGGCCGGCCCGAGACTCGAACCCACAACCTTAGGATTACGAGTCAGACACTCTAACCATTAGGCCACGACTTGCCTCACAAGTCATATTATATTCATAGTACATATATATTTATCTGTATATTATGTTCATAGTACATACACATATGTAAATTACTGTTTATAGTAATAGCCATATATTTTGTTACATCCTTCTGTAAATTTCATAATTATAGTCATCTGTATATTATAATTATAGTCATCTGTATATTATGTCCTGTCACAACCGGAAGCGGAAGGAGACAGACCCGTATGCAGGATAGCTTCAAAGGAAAGGGGTTTAATAAATAATAAAGACAAAGACATAAGACGATAACAAAAGCAATACAAATGAAGACACACACGCGGCTCACTTAAATATAAAAAGACACGATGACACAATAAGGATCAGGTGTGAAGACAGGGAGGGGCAGACGAAGGCGGGGCAGACACGTGACGAAGAAGATAGACAAAAACAGCACGTGGCCAAAAGTCCCGGTTGAGTCTTGACATGTCCATAGTACACACACATGTGTAAATCACTTCCATATTACTATTTTATTTAACTTATCTAAATCTAGTACAAACTGTATATCCTGCACTTTGCACTCTGGTTAGACCTCAACTGCATTTCGTTGCCTTGTACTTGTACATATGTAATGACAATAAAGTTGAATCTAATCTAATCTAATCTAATCTAATCTAATCTAATCTAATCTAATCTAGTGAACCAGAGTTAATGTATCCAGTGATAGAGACTTAAGCGCTTTTGTAGGTCGCACAGGATAAGGGCATCTGCCAAATGATCTAAATGTAAATGGAAATGTATAACAGTTTATAATCACACCCTCCAGTGTCACCCAAATGAGGATGAGGTTTCCATTTGAGTCCGGTTCCTCTCAAGGTTTCTTCCTCTTCCATCTGAGGGAGTTTTTCCTCACCACAGTAACATCAGTCTTGTTCAATGGGGATAAATAGAAACACATTTAATACTAATCTTGAACTTTTGTATAATAGTAATCTTTTTGTAGTATATTTCTATGTTCTGTAAAGCTGCTTTGGGATAATGTCCATTGTTAAAACAGCTACACAAATACATTTTAATTTGAAAAGGTTTCTCCAATGACATGGTGCAATATAACAATGTGAAGGAATAACCTGCATCAGTGACAATTTAGAGGAATGAACTGCATCATGTGACTACCTCTAAGACCGTCACTATACATGCAAACTACAAACCATGGATGACTGCAGAGGTGTGTGTGCTACTGATACCCCAAGACACTGCCTTCAGGTCTGATGACAAGGCCGTCCGCCGCACAGCAAGGGATAATCTGTGCCGAGCTATCAGAGAGATGAAGCACAACTATGCTGAAAGAATCCATGGTCACTTCCTAAACATCAAGGACACACAATGTTTGTGGTAAAGCATTCAGGACTTCACAGATTATAAAGCTGTAGATGTGATGGTGAAGCCTCACCTTCAGATGTTTTGAACGATTTCTACACACAGTTTGAAGCATAGAAAAGGAACGACCCCAAACCCCAAACTTCCACCAACCAAGTACAACAGTCACTGTCCACTGTTATAGTCCATGTTGTCTATGTGTTACAGTTTATCGCATATGGTCCAGTGTAAGTTGTGTCTTGTACAGTATGTGTCGCACAATGTTGTATATTTGTACTTTATCCAGTTTTGTGTGTTGCAGTGTGTTGAACCTCGAGCCTGAAGGACATTTAGTTCCAGTGTACAGTATACAAGGTATACAAAGGAATGACCATATAAACCCAATTGACTTGACTATAGCAGTACAGCGACCAAGACTACACAACTACGACTAGAACAATTAACATACAGAACAATGAACACACAAGACAAAAGAATATAGTTGTGTGATGTGGTAGCCTAATGGTTAAGGTGTTGGGATAAAAAAATCGGAAGGCTGTGAGTTCGATTCCTACGTCCACCAAGCTGCCACTGCTGGGTCCCTGAGCAAGGGTCTTATCCCTCAATTGCTGTTGTACAAAAACGAGATAAAAAAATGTAAGTCGCTCTGGATAAGGGCGTCTACTAAATAATGTCAATGACAAAAGCTGGGCTCTAAACTATTGTGTTATGAATAAAAGTAGCAGTAACCTTGACAGCAAAAAAAAAAAAAAAATACATAAATAAAAAAATATATATTAGGCTTCGTGCAGGTGTGCAGTGTTACTGAGAATAATCCAGGTGACCATTGAAGAGGCTGCAGGGGGTTGAGTAATCTGACTGCTTCGGGGTAAAAGCTGTTGCAGGGACTAGTGGTGGCGATTCGGATGCCCTAGTACTTTCTGCCAGATGGCGGATAAAGGAGGGAATAATCCGTAGGCAGAACAGACAAAAATTAAGGTCGACGATCAATGGTCCATAAGTGGGCTTGATAAAAAGTTACAAAAATATGAAGATAAACCAAATGAATCTTTTTAAACCACAGATATTCTGCTAAAAAAAAAATAAATAAAATAAAATAAATAAAAAACCAGAACAAAACTTTTAATGTGATTTAGCAAATAACAGAATTCAAGTAAACATACAGAAAAGTAATCTAACAAAAAATCGGCTTGCTAGGTGTGATTAATTAATTCAGTGTGAAAGCACCTTTTGGTTGTAACACAGCCATAACAAGCCTACAAAATTAATCACATCTTGATTTGGTCATTTTATTCCACACTTTCATGCAAAAAATCACCAGATAGATCAAACTGTGAGGAGAGAACCCGTGCACAGCCCTCAAGTCATTCCACAGGGCATTGATAGGATTTAACTCTGGGCTTCAAAATGTTACATGGAATAATAAAGCTATCAGTTATATTATAATATTATACAGCATGTAAATAGTCCTTTATGACTGATTAATTAAATTGCTGGAATGGTTCTAGTATTCTAGTAAAGTGTAGGCTTACTGACCTTAAAACTACTGTCATCTTTCATTTGGCAAAATTTTTATAATTTTTATATGTGAAAAAAACAAACAAACAAACAAACAAATAAATAAATCATAACGAATGCAGAAATGCTGAATTTCTCTCTCTCTCTCTCTCTCTCTCTCTCTCTCTCTCTCTCTCTCTCTCTCTCTCCCTCTCTCTCTCTCTTGTTTTTATTTATCTGTTTCAATTTTCTGGACGTTTTTTTGACCATGGAAATTTTGCCAGGAGTTGAATACATAAACATGCAATAAGAATGGTTTTATATTTTCATTTTTGTTCGGGAATGTTGCCAATAATTTTCAAGGTTACTGGAGGAATGTAATCCTCAGAGCTAACACTAATCTTGTCTTTCAAAAAAGACATCTGAACCTTTTAAGTTACAGATTTTCAGACATCTGAAAATAGAGCTCAGCAATTCACCTTGAAATCGGAAATCCCCTCAGCAGCTCAAAACTTGGTACATAATAATAATAATAATAATAATAATAATAATAATAATAATAATAATAATAATAATAATAAAAGATTAAAAAAGTCAGTTTTAAGGTTTTATGAAAAGATGAATTGAACATGAAACCCAAAGTTTCCCAGTGCAAAAGTACTTTATTATGGATGCAAGGTTGCACAGATTTTTGATATCATTTGGATCTTTGACTGGTTCATTTCAAAGTTTTATTTTCTGTTTGAATTGATTTTTCAACTGTTTGTCTGAGGTCTGCATTTCTTGACTAAAAATAGGTTGATATTTATGCTATCATGATATATCCATGAATACCTTAACTAGAGCCTCAGGCCCAGGTGAAGAGAAGCTGAACCAAACCATAGTACTGCCACCACCATGCTTCACTCCACCCAACCCAGTCTCACAGCAGTTCGTGACATAGTCACAAAGATTTAATCTATTGATTTCCATTAGACTTTCGATCTAATGTAATGATCAAATTTTAAATTTAGAAACAATGAAAGCCTGCAGAAATCACCCAATCGCAAAGCGGACTGGCTCCGTCTCCACAGCAACGGATGCTGAGGCTCACGGGTAACGCGGGCGTCTGCTTTGCGATTGGGTGATTTCTGCAAGCCGCGAATTCTAATTGTTCAAATTTGATTATTACATTCAAGTAACATTACCTGGGAAGTGGTTTGAGAGCAGTGAAGGAGAATTCGGGAAGAATTCAGAAATCAGGAGAATCAAATAAAACGGATGGCCATGACATCGTATTGTTGAATGAAAAGGCACACTTTCGTGTTAAAAGAGAATCGGCGGTGGGTCATCAGGTAGTTTTAGCTGACGTCCTTAACACAGTAAAATTAGATAAGGCTCATGGGTACTGTAGTATTTAGTTTACTGTCCCATTTGACACACCAAATAGATGGAAAAACTGCTTTTCTCAGAAAAGAAACCATAGCACAATGTTTAGTACCCTACAGAATATAAAGCAATAAAAACAAGGATAAAATCTCCTCAGTAAATGTTGAGTAATGTAGTGCTTAAAGTTTAAAAATGAATAACAAATGAGCAAAAACAATGCTTGCGAGTGGCAGAAAGAAAAACGTGGTGCAGACACGAAAGATGCTTCCCACTGAAATACATTAGATCGAACGTCGTGCTGAGTGACACGAAAAAAAGGAAATTCGTGGCCGCGAACACGAATCAATAGATTCAATTTCCGTGACTATTTCACAAACTGCCGGGAGACTGGGTTGCCCCACCATGCTTCACCCTTTACCCCAACCCAAATCCTTTTTTTTTTTTTTTTTTTGCTTTGCTTCCAACTAGACACCATGCTCAAGCCCAGACTTGTGTAGAACACAAGAGACTGACGTAACAGGCAGAGTGACCAGTACTTGCCAGGCATGTCTGCAGTCCCTTTAATGTTGCCATCTGTCTCTTGGCATCCTCCCTGATTAAAACAAAGAGCTATCCTATTCTTGGTAACGTCACAGTGATGCCCAGTTTTGCACTTATTGACAATTAGCTTTACAGCATCTCGGAGTGCACATGCTTCATGCTTTTTTGTAGACCACGGCAACAGAAGCCTGAAGAAACCAATATGATGTCATTAAAATCCTACATAAACAGATGGATTCCAAACTTGGAATCAGAATCATTTCAGTGATGATTTATGTATGCTAATTACTTTTGCACACTTCTGAAACCAGATCATTGTTCTTTTCCCTTTAACTTTCCCTTTATTGTCTTTCTATCTGTTTGTTTTTTTTTCTTTTGCCTGAATTTTATCGTTGCTGTATCACAATAAAGATGGAAATAGTTTTGATATGATTCATCTTGCTTTAATTTTTTACATTACAAAAACCTGCAATTTGAACAGAATTGCATTGATTTCATATATTCGGTGTACATGACACTTAACACACCATTAAAGGCAGGGTCTCCGATTTTTGAAAGCCAATGTTGACATATAAAATCACTAAAACAAACACGCCCCTAACCCAAATAGGTCCCACCCCTGTATTGATAGCTCTGCCCACACATACATACGTAACCCAGGCAAATAATGGAAAGAAATGTGTCTTTATCATGGGGGACACGGTCACTTAGTGGTTAGCACGTTCACCTCACACCTCCAGGGTTGGGGGGTCGATTCCTGTCGGAGTTTGCATGTTCTCCCCGTGTTTCGGGGGAATTCTGTCACACATGCGCACTGAACACTCTCTCCGCCCATATTGACAGACCCCGCCCCTTCCTGCTCATTGGCTACACGTTTGTTTTGATTTTTCTTTTGTTTTCGGCCCGACTCAGTTTTCTGAAGCATTTTTCAAAAATCGGAAAACCCACCTTTAACTAAATAATTGATTAAACTTTAAATTGGACTAACTAACTACTCTCTAATCAAGCTTAGTACAAGCTTTGTACCTTAAGTATGTAAAAGGTGCTTTTTTAAATTCAAAAGATTATTAGATTTCAATTATACTGCTTAAATAATATTTCACCAATACAGTGTTTAAAAAAGGTACAGTTTTGTACATGTGAAATAATCCTCTGAAGAAAAGGTGAGTTTTGGGCGTACACTATTCTCGGGAAGCAAATCTTCCGTGCTATCCGTGTGAGGCCATCCACAACAGCAGAAGATGAATCAGCAGTGTGGAAAGCTCCAAGCGGAAGTAGAGCATCAGGATGAATCAGGCAGATCCAGAGGGCGAGAGGAGTCACAGCAGTAGAAATGTGTCAGGATCAAGCAGCAGCATCACATCAGGCAGCAGGAGTACATGTATACCTTGACAAAGAGAGAGAGAGACACACACAGGCAGACAGACAGGAAAGATTATTAGGTACGCTTTTATCCTACAGCGATTTTCCAGAAAAGAAAAAAGTTGTGACATTTCAGTCTGAAGTTTCAGGCTTTCTCTAAATTCAGGAGGTTGAATACTTACATTTATTATCTATGTCTATTATCTATCTATTATCTATAATATTTAATATGTATTCTTTTGGTATGTGCTGTTACAATCATTAATAATAATAATAATAATAATAATAATAATAATAAGTCGATGTCTTAATAACTCACGTCTGTGCGATCATCTCTCCATGACTCCTACAAAACTCTTCCCACTTCAGCTTGCTATTGACAAGACAATACTCTCTGCAAGCTCAAATGCCTCCGCTGTCACTTGTTCGGCTTTTTACAGCACACCCTGGAGCACACTCATGACTATATTGGAAAAAGTTTTGCATGTATTGACAAGGTCTTATGCCTGAGCGTAGATTAATGCTGATTTGAGCATATACCTGATTTCCTTATTGCTTTGTGTAATCAGCTGTCGTTATGTCAATAAAAGTATCATAATGATAAACTTCCCACCAGCTATTGATGAAGGAAATATTCACTGGATAAACAACAAGGTTATTTTTGTTTGGAGATGTAAAAGAGAAGAAAATTTGATGGATGTCTGAGATTGGCAGGTGGAAATTTCAGTAAAATTTTGTTCATTCATTCATTTTCTACCGGTTTATCCGAACTACCTCGGGTAATGGGGAGCCTGTGCCTATCTCAGGCGTCATCGGGCATCGAGGCAGGATACACCCTGGACGGAGTGCCAACCCATCACAGGGCACACACACACTCTCTCATTCACTCACACACTCACACACTACGGACAATTTTCCAGAGATGCCAATCAACCTACCATGCATGTCTTTGGACCGGGGGAGGAAACCGGAGTACCCGGAGGAAACCCCCAAGGCACGGGGAGAACATGCAAACTCCACACACAAGGCGGAGGCAGGAGTCAAACCCCCAACCCTGGAGGTGTGAGTCAAACTTGCTAACCACTAAGCCACTGTGCCCCCCTAAAATTTGGTTGTTATACGTAAATAAAAAATAATGAATAAAAGTATGAATGAATGAATACAGTAACAGAACAGTATACCAAGTTGTAGTACTTGTACATTAAAAAAAAATACTTAAATACATTAATTTCATTGATTTTTAATCCTCATTCTCAGAATTTGTATTTCTAAGAAATACATACAGCTAGTGGCAGTCTACTTAAAAAAATCTGTCTTTTCTAACCTTCGCTCCTGCTATGCTTTATGCCGCCAGTTCTCCCAACAAACTAATTAAACTGATTCTCCAATTATACCCTTCTGCCTCTGGCTCTCAAGTGTTACAGCCCATTCCGGGCAAAATATAAACAATGAGCCAGAAATGGTGCAGATGCACTATGCAATCTAAGTACGCTCTTAACCATGATCATTAAATGCACTAATGCGTGTGGTGACGTTTCTGTTTCATCTTTCAAGTGCAAGCATTTCTAAAAACGGGAAAAAAATAAATAAATAAAGAAGAAAAGAAAAAACATCAACAAAAAGACAGGTTGTACGCCATATTTTTGGACGTGTTCTTCATAGTTCACTACACAAATGCAATCAGGAACTCTACTAAAGTGATGTCTTCTCATCATTGCTCCGACCCCTTCAACATAAAATATGCACCCACTGAGCTATAATAACAGCACTGAAAGATATCGTTAATGGATGAAAGTGAAATTGCTCCTGCATTTTTTTTTTACCTTAGTAAGGCAAGGTGACATTATTAAGAAAACACAATTCTCCAAGGAAATTGTTCACTGCGTAACTTTTACAGTTTTGAGTACAAGGTGCCCCGGTAGTGCCGCCAGACGTTTTTTCAGCTCGCATTACCTATTCCTAAATATAAATAGGCAAAGTGCGGGTGTTTTATGGAAGCCCGAGTGTAGTGCATGTACTGTAGCGACTAATTGACATTTGTGTGAGCTGAATATTTGTGGTGCAAATGTTTAGGTGCATGAATTATATTTATGCACATTAGCTTCTTCTGCCAGAAGGGGCAAGTGAACCTAATTTAGTGGCAATAAAACCAAATTAATAGAGTACAGGAATCCAAGCACCCAAAGTTATATTAACATCCAGTGCATGTAATAGTGAAAAGGGCTCCATAAAAAAAGTAATGATTTTGTGGGCCAAGTTCCAGTGCAACCCTCTTGGGAGCAGTCAATGTTTCAATCAGCACTTATCATTTCCATTTGGATCAGGAAATATATGGATCCAACCAGTGCTGACACCGTATTAATGCAACATATTTAACGACGTGAGAGCTCGAGATTTCGTTTTTTATTAAAGAGATGAACACTGGAAGGAAGAGTTCTGTAATTGAAGTCCTGGTGGAGTTTTTCAGAGCATGCATTATCCATAACATATAATATCCTGATCATTAAATTATCTCTACTGCGCATTTATCATAATTAGTCTATAAAGTGACAGAGTGTACTGTGTTATATTGATCAGTGTGTAAGATTTGTTGGAATGCTGCACCATGTCAACCATCCTATATCAAATAATCTTCTTGTTCTGTAGTACTGCATGGACTCGCTTTTCTTTGCCTTCATCCCGCACATCATTTGTACTCCAGTCATTCTCCATCTGTTTCCAGCCTCCTGGCATCATGAATTCTTCTCTCTGTTATATATTCATTTATTTATTTATTTATTTGATTTAGTCCTCTCCGTGTTAATAGTCGAGAAACCTTTTATTTCCCAGTTTTATTTTGGAAACATATGGCAGGACAAGCTGACTTTGGAGATCTCAATTGTTCACTTCAATAATAATCAGCAATTACTCAAGGTTAGAACCTCGATTTTTTTAATGTATGGGTTCAACTTTGCATAAGTTCTATTGCATCTCCAAGAACAGCATGGATGCTAAAACAGTTGTAAAGCAATTACAGGGGTCTTCTCCTTTCTCTGACAGACTGGCCCAAAACACACAGCCAGCTCTATTCAGAATAGGAGGTAATTAAAATGGGAAATTTCCATGAATATATAATAATAGGTAGAGCCAAGCACAAAAAAAGTCAATGCATTATCTTCACCTTGGTCTGGATTAATTCCTAGACCAAAAATTTCAGTTTGGGAAACAAAACCTTCACGAAGTTTATTTCTCTTTTTGCATACATCTCAAGCTATTTATTTTTATTCCAGGGCTGTATTCATGAAAATTCTTAGTGTAAAGAGATTCTCCTTGTGACGAAATTCTAAGAAACATCTTAGAAATTTGGGCGTTTTCTCCTTAAAACTTCTTTTTTTCTAACTCTTCACATTTTCTCCTCGGCTAAAGGAAGTCTTAAAAGTTACCCACTTTACTCCTAAGACTTTTTAACCTTATGAGCTCTTTTAAGGGTTAAAATGCTTTATGGATAACCTTTGTCCTCTTGTTGTTTTCCTCTCTTAATGATGATAGTGATATAATAATATTATTAGTAATTATTATTAATATATTAGTGTAATATAGTGTATATATATATATATATATATATATATATATATATATATATATATATATATATATATATATATATAATCAGTACTCAGTAGTACTGTGCAAAAGTTTTAGGCAGGTGTGAAAATGCACACAAAATGCAGTGAATGAACAAAAGAGAAATCTAAAACAACTCAGTATTTGGTGGGACCGCCCTTTGTCTTCAAAACAGCAGCAATTCTTCTAGGTACACTTGCACAAAGTTTTTGCAGGAACTCGGCCGGTAGGTCGTTCCAAACATCTTGGAGAACTAACCACAGATCTTCTGTGGATGTCGGCTTTCTCACATCCTTCTGTCTCTTCATGTAATCCCAGACACACTGGATGATGTTGAGATCGGGGCTCTGTGGGGGTCGTGCCATCGCTTCATGCTGGTTTGAAGGCAAAAGGTAGAAACACCAAATATTGATCTGATTTAGATTTTTCTTTTGTTCGCTCACTTTGCATTTTGTAAATTGACAGAAATAAACACTCAATATTTATATTACTGAAAGCATTCTTTGTTTACAGTATTTTTTTCACCTGCCTAAAACTTTTGCACAGTACTGTATATATATATATATATTTATATACACCACAATGCCATTTAGATACACTAACATCTCGAAAACAGAGCTGAATTGCTATAATCTAATATGATCGGTCTTGAGGACAATCCCTACATGATGCAGTCTCAAAAGAAAACTAAAAAAAAAAGCGTGATTAGAAAATTAACAATCACAAACAATCACTCTTTAAAAAAATGTGACATACCTAGCAACACGGAAAGCCCCGCCTCCTCTCTAAGATAAAAGTTGTTGTATTTTTCCTTGCTCAGAGTTGCTCTGAGGTTGGTCCTGAATCACTTCTTTCTTAGAATTTTTTAAGCTAAATTAGGAGATCTCTGAGATCATTATTAGAGTATATATGAATACAAGCCCAGGAGTGAAAAATTGGATTTGGAAAAATTGAATTGGATGGCTCAGTGGACATTTTGACAGTCTATAACTGATTACAAACTGAATTTATTAGTCTTTAATCCGCTATGCATCTAACAACAAATTTGCCCAAGCATGACACTGAATTTCTAAAGAAATCACACTCAGTTACCATGGCTTTAGAAATCTTTAGGCATTTTTTACCCCTGCATTTGTTAATCTGGATCCTTTAACCAGTGTGATATTTGCAGAAAGACATAGACATGATTAACAAGTACATAAACACATCATACATTTTCATATCATTCAAAAGTAGAGAAGTGTCAGTATGTTATTGCCAAAAAAAAAGAGCATTTTATTGCCAAATACATCATTTTTAAGCATGTATTATTTCCTGAGGATAGTTCATCCTCTTCTTACATTCATGTGAGTTCCAAATGGATCATTCGGTTTTACCAGCAGAACAAAAAACAACTCATTCAACATTTTTAATCAGTATGAGCCAGGGGTCTGCAACCAGCGGCTCCGGTGGCCGCAAGTGGCTCTTTCATCCCTCTGCTGCGGCTCCCTGTAGATTTTGAAAATAAATATTTAATTTAAATGTATTATATTAAACATATTAAACATATTAAAGGGATGTGGTGGCCTAGTAGTTAATTTGTTGGGATATATAAATCGATTCCTACACCCAAAAAGCTGCCACTGCTGGGCCCCTGAGCAAGGCCCTTAACCCTCAATTGCTCAGTTGTATAAAAAATGAGATAAAATGTAAGTCGCTCTGGATAAGGGCCTCTGCTAAATGCTGTAAATCTAAACACTTGCAAAACAAGGTCTGGTAAGAAGAGTTAATAAATATTTTACTTCAGAAACTTTGAGTCCACCTCGAAATTTTCAGAAGATATTCTCATGATTGTCAGTGCACAGAATGTCATTAGGGCTTTACGTTCTAAAGCTGGCTTTCCATTGTGGGCTTGTGTTGCTGAGGCAGAAAAAATTAACACATTGTTAAATACACAAACAAACAAACAAACAAACAAATAAATAAATACACAAATAAACAAATACATAAACAAACAAACAAACAAGTAAATAAGTAAATATGTAAATAAATAAATAAATAGATAAATAAATAAATAAATAAATAAATAAATAAATAAATAAATAAATAAATAGATTTTCGGTCCTAGAACACATAATGTGATGTTCACTGCCAAACAGTGTAGTTCCACTGAGACTAAAACCAGTGTTGGAAAACTTCAGAAATGAACTTCATTAAAATCTCCTTTTAAAACCTACTATGACACTCATTTAAACCCCAGCAATAGCTAAATGTATCAGGATTACACAAAATTCCCGGGACAGCTTAAAGCATGGCAGTGGAGAAATGCAAATGAAACATGTAACATCATAAAGAAAAGAAAAAAGGTTCTTTATTACCTCAGGCTCACTGTGAAGAATATTCCTCCTAGTTGCTGCACGAGCCTGCATCGTATTGATTATGATGTAACCAGGATGTAGAAATGTTCTTTAATTACTGATCTATCATTAGAGGATTGAATAATCTGACAGGAAAAACATATTAAAGCGCAGCCTTTTATAGAATTCTACCAAGCCTTTATTGAGCTCATTAAATAATAATCTAAAAATACGTCTGCACAATGTAAAACTGGATGTAGTCATTTCTCAGTGCACTTGCCTTAATATAATTAACTTAATTTTTGTATGCATTCAATGTCTCAGGTGATGATCTAAATAAACATGTTCAGAATTGACACTTCTGGGGTTTGAAAAAGAAAGACATAAAAAATGGCAAATCCTGCAAAACGGGATACAAAAATTAACGTACTAATCAAGTGCTAACCTCAATTCAATTCAATACGTCGTCTCAAAGCGGCTTAACAGATCTATAAATATAAAATAGAAAAAGTTTATTATACAAAAGTTCAAGATTTATATTTAAATGTGTTTGTATTTATCCCTAATGAACAAGCCTGAGGTGACTGAGGTGAATGTGGTGAGGAAAAACTCCCTTAGATGGAAGAGGAAGAAACCTTGAGAGGAACCAGACTCAAAAGTCAACCCCATCCTCATTTGGGTGACACTGGAGGGTGTGATTATACTGTAAATACTCTGACAGTGGTGTATTGATTATGAGGTTGTTGTCCTCAAAGACCACATAGATGGTATCTTCTTACTGAAGGAGTAAAATCTTCATGAAGATGAACACAACTGAAGCTGGCACAGAACAGGTTCATATAATAGGACAACAAACCAATTACAGGACAGAGGTGAAGTCTGGATCAACATAGAAACAAAGCAGAAACAAAAAAATAGCAGGTAAACATTAACTGTAAAATGGGAATTGCTGAGAGGAGGATTATGTGAGATAATCATAACTAAGCAGTACAGAAGGATTGCAAACTCAAATGTAAAGATGGATCTTTTTAAAAAAAAAACAACAATGATTGCTAAAACCTAATGTTTGTACGGGATTTTGTCACAGTTGATGAGGACGTTTAACATGTTTGTTTGGCTCGCCCTATTCATTACCATAAAAATAGAGTGCTCTGCAGGTGGACGTGTCTAGATCGGCGCTAATGAGCTGAGCCAGAAAAACTACCTATGCTTATTTTCATGCATCAAAAATTTGTTCATTTTAAAACTTCACGGTTATTATAGACATATATGTCACCTCTGTGCTAGGTATGTGCTTAGTTTCAGTTAATGTTTAAGACGAGACCCAGACGTTCAGAGAGTGACACAGTGGATTTACTGGATTTTGGTTTAGTATCTTTTCTTATTATGTTGGCTTTGTAGAAGACAACATTCTGTTTATAACTCGGCAAGCTTTCAAACTGTTTACACCAAACTCGGCCAGCTCCTTTAGGGTCGATACTCTGAACAAAGTTTTAAATTGGTGTACCGACTGGCCTTTTGGTTGTCCCGCAGCCCTACTCCCAAAACGTTTTACAACATGGACATGTGACATATCAAAACACACAGCACAATGAGGGGAACTTCCTCACGGTTTTCTGATGACGTCACGTGACGTCACTTGATGTCACATGAAAATAAACAATTTGCATAATATGGGCATGTGACATCAAAACAAGGGGAACTGCGTGACAGGTTTTCGGATGACATCACATGCTCGTCTTCACCTGCCTCCAAATGATTTGCCACCCTAGCGCTCCAGTAGATTTCACAAGTTTTATGTCCACTCGCCTCCAAAAGCACCGACCTTTGCGAATACTTGCCTCGTCAAAGCCTAGAACTTTACTCTAGTTTTAAAATGCAAACACAACTAAAAGGGTAAAACCTGTAACAGATTTGAATGAAGTCGTCCTCTTTTCTCTATTTTTCTGACTAAAATAACAGAGTATTTTAACTCGTTCCTGTTGCTATAAGAATAAAATCCAAGCGATCCCTCGGGCGCCAACATCGAATTCCTAAGGGTTAAATTGGTGAGGATGAATGAGTCTGCTGATGTCACGATGTGACACGGTGAGACAAAAGGCGAGTGGGACTGGTCTCTGGCTCCACCCCCAGCATCACCCTGGTCTCCGGTCCTGCTCTGGTCTCTGGCTCTGCCTCCGGCACCACCCTGGTCTCCGGTCCTGCTCTGGTCTCTGGCTCTGCCTCCGGCACCACCCTGGTCTCCGGTCCTGCTCTGGTCTTCGGCTCCGCCTCCGGCACCACCCTGGTCTCCGGTCCTGCTCTGGTCTTCGGCTCCGCCTCCGGCACCACCCTGGCCTCCTGCTCTGCCGGCGCCGCCCTGGCCACCTGCTCTGCCGGCGCCACCCTGGCCTCCTGCTCTGCCGGCTCCGCCCTGGCCTCCTGCTCTGCCGGCGTCGCCCTGGCCTCCTGCTCTGCCGGGGGCCGCCCTGGCCACCTGCTCATCTTCATGAAGATTTTACTCCTTCAGTGAGAAGATACCATCTATATGTGGTCTTTGAGGACAACAACCTCATAATCAATACACCACTGTCAGAGCATTTACAGTATAATCACGGACTCATTACAGCTGAATTGTAAATGCAAATTGTAAACGAAAGTGGTTTTCATGTTTTAGCTTAAGGTTCAGTGGGTAAATCAGGCTTCTGAAACACAAAGTGCATATGAATTATTACATTAATAAAAACAGCACATTAAAAACAATGAGAAGAGAAAAAGATCAAAAAAAGAAATATATATAAATATGTGAATCCTCATCTTTTAGAATGTGACCTAACAATTTTGGCTTATAATGGAAAGCTCCCCGGTGGCTGCACTACTCATGTCGATTGTGATAATTGCCATGCTTTCATGCAAGACCAGGCAGGAGACATTTTTCAATGCAACATACAGAAATACTAAGAGATTTGCCTTTTTCCTCCCAGAGGGAAATGTTGAACAAATGCAGTGGGCTGGAAAATCTTTTTTTTTTATTTTTTATTTTTTTTATAGACACATCCCTAGTTTTCCATACAGTAAACAAAGCAAACAGGAGTGGGATCTTAGCTCTCAGTGAGGAGCATTTTTGGCATTGAATACTTTCCACTCTTTTGTCCTTGTCTAGCTTAGATCACTGCAGTGACTCAAAGTATACAGTGATTGGCACACAGTACTGGAAGGGGATTGCTGGCATTTCTAAACAAAATGAAATCTGCACTGCTTGTCAGCACATTCCCCCTGCAGTTAGTGCAAACAAGCAGGTTCTCCTAAAAATTTTCTGATTTGTAATTGCTTTTCATTCATGACACTTCATGGACTTTTCCAAACTGCCTCCCTATTCTCCTTCTCTTTCTCTCTTATATGTATGTGTGCTATGACTGCCGGGCAGTTCCTCATTATTTGTATTCTCCTACCTGCCAGCACTAATGAGAGAAGGGACCGGTGCCAGTGTGACAGAGTTGGTGGATTAATGCCCGAGCAGCAGCGGGTGAAGTTTGGGGAATACAGCAGGCTCGTAGTTCATTACACCTGATATATGACATTTTTAGCACTGTGAAGTTCACTTTAATAATAAAGCATAATAGTAAATACTCGAGACTAATCAAAACTCCAACCGAGAAAGTGGGCTGACTAGAAGGATTGCAGCTGAGGCAAGTCTGTCTTAAGGAAGAAAAAATAAAAAAAGTAGGTTGCGCCTTTTCATCTACTTTTTATTAATACATAAAAGACAATGTTTGTAGTGCAAGCAACTGAAGAAGAGTAGTGTACAACGTTCGAAGTCGGATTAAAGTTTAAAACATATTCTGTTTCACTCCCGATAACGCTAATAATTCTTTCTTCCTGTCCTTTCCCTTTCTTCTTTTTGTGCATTTGTAATGTATTTATTTTGTAATGCAAACACACAGTCTGGTTATGCAGATCACTTTAAATTACTTTGATTATCTAGTGCTTTACAGAAAGCAGAACAAAAGCTTTAGCGTTATGTAAAATAGTGGAAAGTAACTAACTACACGTTCTCCGTAGAGTACTTGAGTTCAGCGTAACAGTCATCATGGTATTTTGTTTTCCAAAAATTTTTTTTTTGAGAACTGTGACAGAGTAAAAAGTAATAATTCAGACTCTAAGCCAATAAAAACACAATTTTACATAATTCACTATTGACATTAGGTAAAATATAAAGCAGCTTCATGTCAAAGGCCTTTACTTCAGGTTGCTTAGCAGCAGTGTGTGAGACAGTGAAGACTGATTAACATCTCTGTCTCAGTTCTATCAGTTTCAAAGAAAACTGCATGATAATGATCTGTAAAGCATACAAGAATGTGTATGTGTATCTTGTTATTTCACAGCCGAACATTTAACCTCCGGAAATATGTAAAAGCAACAGTTAGCATGGCTAAATGATTTAGAGTAGCTTGCAAGATGATTTGTTGTTTAACATCTAAAATCGCTATAATCATTTTCTTCCATGTTCTGTAGCGATCTGCAAAATGCATAAGGAAACGCATATTTGCTTGATAGCTAACTTTGTCTGAATTAATATAAGCTAGCTAGCAAAGTCTATCAGGCTTTCATTGGCTTTCATTGGTGTAGCCTAGTGGCTAAGCTATTGGTCTACCAAAAGGAAGGTTGTGAGCTAAAATACTAGTTCTAACAAGATGCCACCTCCGGGCCCCTGAGCAAGGCCCTAAACCCTCAATTGCTTAGTTGTAAAAAATCTAAGTCTTGGTAAGGGCATCTCCCAAATGCCATAAGTGTGAATGTACTGTACCTAGCAAGCCACTTAAAACAGTAGCATTTGACCTATTTGCTAACCAGCTAAGAACATTTTTAGAAGAATTGTCAATTGTATAAATATAATGAAGCATTTTCTTTTACTTGATAAATGTTTTTAATCATTACTTTTATTTTTACTTGCACGAATTATTATTATTATTATTATTATTATTATTATTATTATTATTATTATTATTATTATTATTATTATTATTATTATTATTAGAGCAGTATTATTCCTAAATACAGTCTGTCTGTTTTGTAATCTTTCCATCACTGATTATGTCACACTGCTGAGGCTCATACAGTATTTATGATCATTATTGAGTCGTAATACAACAGAAAGAGGGAGGAAGAGGAGAAAAATACAGGCAACAAAACACTTAACATTATCAAAGCACTGTATTATAAGATCCATTATACAGCGTGTGACACCAAAAATATTAAATGCTAAATTAATGGTGTTAACAGCAGCCGTGTTCATCCTCCCCAGTGCTGCTGGTGTGAATTTTACGAGCCGACAACGCACAGCTATTCCTCAGTAGAGCCGCAGGCTTCGAATGCAAAGACAAATCATCCTTTGATATGAAACAGATTGTTTCCTTAAATACCTGCTGTGTTAACGAGGCCCCGGTGTTGCGTTTGGATTTCTCCCGTCTCTCTTTTCTGTGTCCAGGGCCTGAGTGGCTGGCCCAGGGAGGCCCAGGCTCACTGAGTGATTAACTAAAGTTTGGAGCTGACAGGCCTGCAAGCCTCTGAGGAGGGACAAGCTGGACTAATATGGGGCTCTGTATAACAAGACTGGACAAGTGATGGAGGGGAGAGAGTGAGGAAATGGAATGCCTGAGTATACAAGAGAGACTCCCAGGCAGGAGATGAGAAAGAGGGGAAATAAATAAATAAATAATAGAATGCTGACAGCAGAGAAGTAAGCCCCTAATCAGCACAGTCCTATCGGCTGCCTGAAAGCAGGACGCAGGCGAAGCTTGGAAAGATCCAGGTGGCGCTTGCACGGTTTGAACGTTTCACTGTTAACCTCATTCCTTTGTAGGTCTTTTTGATAGGTTTATCCTGATATTCATTAGTATGCTTGTTCACAGTTATCTGACAGGGACATTGATGTCTATCAGTTATTGTACATTGTGGTGACAGATCCTGCGTCGGACAGCAAAGCATTTCAAAACAGATTAGATAGAATTGAGGAAGAAACGTTTTGAGTGCTGTCAGTGATGCCCGTCGTTTCAAACCGCACACACAGCTGTATACGTACAGTATAGTAATTCATGCTCTCGCACCATTCCATCCTTCTTTTATTTACTTTATTTATTTCATTCTTTTTAACCTACCTTAAAAAAGAGATCTCTCTCATCTCATATTATTACATCTGCCATTTATTATGAGCTGAAATAATTAGTACCACTTGACGACACGATTCATTAGAGTCCATATGAACTGGATCTGAACATGTGATATGATTAGGGATAAGTATCTGTTCTGTAAAGGATTAAACTATAATCTGGAGCTTTCCTGATGAAGTGAAAGCTAAAAAGGAAACGTTGATGGTCTTGAGTGTGTGTATATTGTTATCTACTACACTACACAACACTACACAACACAACACAACACTACACTACACTATACTACACCACACTATACTACACAACACAACACTACACAATGCAACACAACACAATGCAACACAACACTACACTACACAACGCAACAATACACTACACAACACTACACAACACAACACAACACTACACTACACTACACTATACTACACAACACAACACTACACAATGCAACACAACACAATGCAACACAACACTACACTACACAACGCAACAATACACTACACAACACTGCACTACAATACACTACACAACGCAACACTACACTACACAACACTGCACTACACAACACTACACAACACTACACTACACAACACTACACTACACAACACAACACTACACTACACAACACTGCACTACAATACACTACACAACGCAACACTACACAACACTACACAACACTACACAACACTACACAACACTACACTACACAACACTACACTACACTACACTACACAACACTACACTACACAACACAACACTACACTACACAACACTTCACTACACTACACTACACAACACTACACAACACAACACTACACAACACTTCACTACACTACACTACACTACACAACACTACACTACACTACACTACACAACACAACATTACAATACACTACACAATGCAACACAACACTACACTACACAACACTACACTACACTACACAACACTACACTACACAACACAACACTACACTACACAACACGACACTACACGACACTGCACGACACTACACTACACTACACTACACTACACTACACTACACCACACAACACTACACTACACTACACGACACTACACGACACTGCACAACACTACACTACACAACACTACACAACACTACACCACACTACACAACACTACATGACACTACACAACACTACACAACACTACACCACACTACACTACACAACACTACACTACACTACACCACACTACACTACACTACACTACACAACACTACACTACACTACACTACACTACACTACACTACACTACACAACACTACACAACACTACACTACACTACACAACACTACACCACACTACACTACACAACACTACACTACACTACACAACACTACACTACACTACACCACACTACACTACACAACACTACACAACACTACACTACACTACACTACACCACACTACACTACACAACACTACACTACACTACACAACACTACACTACACTACACCACACTACACTACACAACACTACACTACACTACACAACACTACACTACACTACACTACACCACACTACACAACACAACACTACACTACACTACACGACACTGCACGACACTACACAACACTACACTACACTACACTACACAACACTACACAACAATTGTTGTCCTTCATGTAGAATTAGATAATGTGTATACTGTTTATTTACATATATTTTATTACATAAACTGTAATGTAGTTACTAAATAGTACAAAGTATTTTTATCAGTTCTCTCTTTTTACTTTGCAAACCCATAAACTTGAGAAAATGAAACCAAATATCCAATTAAGTTGAAACTGATGAAAAATGAAAGTTACATGATTCAATTTTGTTCATATTCTCCTACCATCGTAATAAAATGTACAAATGCCACCTATGACCATTAATCCTAAACTTTAACAGTTTTCATACAGTCATGTTGTTCTAACTTTGCAAATGTTAGACCGTGATGCCTCATGATGCATGGAACTCTGGGAGAAATTTCTCAGAGTTTCTTTATCTCTGTTATTTTATATGCTTAACTCAGCTTTTTCCCCCTGATCCATTAAAACTCGTTCCACCATGTTCTCTGACATCTTCAGGACATCTTCAGTCCCCTAAGGACAGTTCCACATTGACTGTACTTTTCTTGCTTAGCCAAATCTGGCTCCATCTCTGTATCTCCTATTCATTAAAGTACATATCTCAGTCAAAAACCTGACTTTTGACTATATTTCATTTTCTTTTCTTTTCTTTTTTGTAATTCTGGCAGATTAAATGAAATTAAAAATAAACCATGCTGTACATCGATATGATGTTTATAGTTAAGAGCTGCAGTAATATGCGGATACTGCAGAGACAAGTGGACACTCCAGTTGCTCATTATCTTGTATAAAAATTCAGATTAATAGCCCACAGGGCATCTCATATGCTCATTGCTCCTCTCTCACTGAGTGGATCTTGTAGAGATAGAGCATGTTTTCCCCACTGAAAACACTAAACTCTAATTTGTAACCCGGTTTGTAGATGAGGAAGCGCTTGTTTTACCTCCTGCAAGTATGCCATGAACCCAATTCTGTATTTAATATGATATACAAAAATTCCCACACAGCGCATGACTTATATAATGGCGTTTATTAGGTTTGGATGCTGAACACAGAGGAAGCAAAGTGTAAAACTGTGTAGGCAATAAAACTGAAACTGTCTTGTACAGGGTGCAAATAATAGCATCATTTTCACCCACTGCATGCGGTTCTGCATAATGTAACATCCATGGCATTATTAAGCTAAAGAGTTGCCTAGTACACTGATATTCAAATCTTAGTGGATATTTTTAATCGTTAAAAACAAATTAATTATTTTATGGCCCCAAGTCTGAAATTAAATTAGCCAGGACACTGTTGGCTTTCACTGTAAGATATTTTTACCTCTGTTGGGATAAACATACACTTCAAACTTTAGATGTTTATGAACAAGGAATCTCAGGGAAATGACATTTTTTTACATTTAGATGCCATATACATGTGACATTTTACACATCTGAGATATTGAGGACTAAATGCCTTGCTGAGGGGCCGAGTGATGGTAGATTGATGGAATTGGGATTTGAACATACAACCTTCTGATTGGTGGACCGACACCTTAACCCCTCCCACACACATGACCATTTGTTTGAAGATTTGTGTGAAAAAACAACCATTTTACCTATGAATATATTGTCCATTGTAAATACTGAGGAAAAAAAATATATATATATATTTTTAAAGATCTGTCTATTTTCATATGAGCATCATATTAACCATCACTCTGGAGGTCGACATGACAAAGACATTCAATGCTGGACATGGACACAACAAAACAGGCACAAATTTCATTTTTGTCCCCAGGTTAAAATAATTCATTCTCTTAATGGATTATATTTCAATGGATTTAAATCCTTTATCATTTGTAATGTTGCTCCCATTTAAAACAGTTCGGCCATTTTTAGGGCCATGATTGAGGACAATGTCCTGTCCAGAGACAAGCTGTTTTATGTGTTGATGTTTTGTTTAAAAAAGTACCCTCTGTAATGAATGTTTTTTTTATTATTTTTTTTATTGGTTGTTATGTTAAATCTTACCCAGGTACAATAGTGCTATTTTCTGATTGGCTATTGTGTAGCCTCTTTTTTTGATTGGCTGATAAGTGTCAGGCTTGACTAAGAGCTCCAGGGGAGACGGTTCCATAGAGACAGCAGGGCGGACAAATACATTTTGGGTGCATATTAAATATATGATAAATAGTACGTTTTTCTGCGTGAGATATACGATGTGTGGCAGGAGCGTGACAAAAGACAGAAATGCGTGACTGTCACTCTCACTGCGTGACAGTTGACAGTCCTGTTTTATTTTGTCACATTACAGCACAGTGAAATTCTTCTTTTGCATATCCCAATTTTAGAGGTTGGGTCAGTTTGGGGAGCAGAAAGGTTTAAGGGCAATGATTAAGGGCCCAACAGTGGCAGTTTGGCAATTCTAGGGCTTGAACTACGATCCACAAATCAACAACCCAGAGCTATAACCACTTGAGCCACCACTGTCCATAATTAGTAAAACCATGCACTGGAAAATGTTCTTGGTCTTCCAGATCTTGCTTTAACATATTTCCTTATCTCCCATTTATTTAATGAAATTTTCAGTGGTGGAAATTGTGAACTAAAAATGCTTCCATAACATTTTAAAGCCTTCTTTTGTTTTGTAGAAAAAATTTAAGTTCATTTCTAGACCTGCTGCGTTAAGGGCACATGGTTGTTGTCTGTTAGCTCTTTGGTTGACGAGTCAGAGAATTTATTAAATGCAGGAATTTCTATCCCTAATGCAAATTTCCCGATGTCCAAAATTCCTAACTCAATTAAGGCATAGAAATGTATTTAGGCCTGAATGACTGGGACTTGGATGCGGAAGGGTGTCTAAACTTTTACACAGGACAGTACTATTATTTCATTGTTCTATATATAATGGAACAAATATAAAGTAACCATGCATTAACATTTACTGAAGATGTTTTCTTTGCTTCATAGAACTTCCGAAATCAATAAAAAGGTGGCTATTTTTTCTACAACAGTAGATTACTCTGTGCAATTCTACTTGCATTTAGAAAAGAGGAAATAATTAAACCGATAAGTTCAATAGAAAACATTACTATGGAAAACATATACATCTTTGTGTGTATACTGATAAACCAGCAGCTGTTTAAATGGTGATAAGGGCAAAAATATTATGCTGGAGATTGCAACCTCATTGCAAACAGAGAAGCGTTTCCCCAGAATGCTGGCTAGACAAAATAAATGTTGTTAGCAGAAACTTTTACGATAGGTCAAAGGAATTTCAAAAGGTTTTTTTTTTTCCTTATAATAAGATGATAATTTAAAAATCTGAATTAAACCTTGATTGATTGTTAATCATTTACAGACTTTATTCACTGATTATTGTTTACAAGCCACAATGCCATTATAGTCTTTCCATTAAAGAAATACGGTGCAGATGTTAAAGACTGTAAACACTGTAAAAAATCTCCACTCAGCAGTTTTTGATATGCATTTTTTTTTCTAGGCACAGAGACACAAAACGTGAGCTGAATATATGGTTCTTACTGTATATACGATCTTCAGGCAGCCAACAATCCTAAAATACGAAAATTGTTCTCAATGCAAACTAACAAATTAACAATACATGATGCTTCCCTCAAGGAGTTTAACAATCTGAGTCAAATCTCAATCGCTTGCCATGGTAACCATATGGAGTCTTTTAAGGAGTTGTTTACAAGAACAAGTGCGAAGTACACAATCTGAAATCTTGTAAAAACATCATTTATCTACTGAGACTCATTTTCTGACTGACATTTGATCATCAGGGTCTTGGCTATGTAAATGTTTCAAAGCATTTTTTATAAAGAAAAAACATGGCTTTTTCATTGCATTTAATCCTGCCTCTTTATGCATAAGTATTTACCCCCTTGACATTTTGTTCCAACATGTGTGTTTGTTTGAACTGAACATATAATTTTTTTTTTTTTAAAGCGGAGTCACTAAGTCATATTTGTAATGTATTTATTTATTTAATTATTTTCCTCATGCTCTTTGGGATACTTTTTTTTTTTTTTAAATAAAAACAGCCTTGACTAATCCTATTCTAGTAATAATATTTATGAAAAAGAATATTATAAGACTAACATAAGACTAATAATATTTCAAACTATGTTAAGCCCACAACCCGCAGACATCCCCACCTACACACACGCACACATTTTAATATTAAGGCTATTCTTTGTAGTCCCTTAACATATAATCTCAGTATCATAGTAAGCATTATATTAATGTTAAAGTTATAGAAATATATAGAGTACTCAGTAGAACTGATGCAAATGAACTGGCTTAAAATAAGAAAGAACACTGAATTTAATTGATACCTGCAAGGCAATGACTACATTTGCTACATTACTACAATTTGTAATGTTTACTAATTTTTAATACACCCAAATTTCTGCCCAAAGTCTAACCTTGCATTTTTACCAGTAGCTAAAATACACTACAAATAAACATTTTGCCAATCATTTGTAAGCATGGCTTTTTTCATGGTTCTTGAATATATATATATATATATATATATATATATATATATATATATATATATATATATATATATATATATATATATACACACACACACACATACACCCACACTGAGATTTTTGCACAATGCAATTATAGTCTTTCCATTAAAGAAAAACTGTGTACATGTGGAGACTGTAAATACTGTAAAAACAGATGAAACTCTCCACTTGGCAGTCTTTTCTATTCCGAGAGAAACAAAGCGAGAGAAACAAAGCGATGAATATATGGTTCTTATTTAAGATCTTCAAAGAGCGCTGACAATCCCAGAATGTGGAAATTGTTTTTGATGCAAACTAAAAATTTACAAGGGGTTTAACAAGTTTTGTGTGTGTGTGTTGTTGAATAGGTATGTAATAACGCCTCATATACGTACATTAAAAACTCTGCAATGCACTAAAAGTAATTCCTTCATCTTTATAATGCACATGCTACGATTCATTATAATGAACAGAACATAACACAAGCCGGGGCATAGAAGCCTTTATTATCACCACATATACATTACAGCACAGTGGAATTCTTTTCTTCACATACCAGAGTGCAGGGGCAGCTATGATACAGCGCCCCTGGAGCAGGGAGGGCCTTGCTCAAGGGCCCAACAGTGGCAGGTTGGCTGTGCTGGGCATTGAACCCCAATCCTCCGATCAACAACCCAGAGCCTTAACCAGTTGAGCCACCACTGCCCCAATGCGGTGAGGAAACAAACATTTTCTCAAAGCAGCTTTACAGAACATGAGAAATATATTACAAAAGGTTTAATATTAATGTTAGACTGATATTTGAATGTGTTTGTATTGAGGTGACTGATGTAACTGTGGTGAGGAAAAACTCCCTTAGATGGAAGAGGAAGAAACCTTGAGAGGAACCAGACTCAAAACCTCTTCCTCATTTGGGTGACACTGGAGTGTGTGATTATGAATAAGCATATATGATCATATGAATATCCTTTTTACAATCATATACAGTCTGACAATTGTGTATTGATGAGGAGGTCGTTGTCTTCAACGACCACATGTACTTGGCATCTTCTCGATGAATGTCTGAAATCTTCGTGAAGGGAAATCCAAGTGGAGCTGGTATAAAAATGATAGACAAAAACCAGTGATCAGGCTGTGGTCAAAACAAGGTGGAAACAGAGTAACAAGGACATACAGTAGCTGGCTCATTGGTCAAAATTAAATAAAATAAAATTAATAAAAAAAAAAGAGAGACAAATTTCTAAACTTAAAGATCACTTACAATAGGCAAGCTTGATAATGGCATAGACCAACAAAACTGAAAGATTAGGGAAGGTGCTTTTACTCAGTAACAATGACAAATATTAATCATTTAAACAGGTGAACATAATTAGAAGGGTGGTGACTGTGACCTTGTGAGATGGCTTGTGGGAAGGTGAGTCCGGTGAGGTCATGCTTGTAACCCAGAAGTGACACTAATAACACTAATGACCAATGCAAATTACAGTACAACTGTCATTACATTTTTGGTTCATCCAGTAATAGACATTAATTTGCTTTAATAAAAAAGGTAAACAGTAAAAATGTACATAGTGTAGACAAAAGTGTAGACAGTAAACATAAAAATTAAGGTCAATAAACAATAAAATGTAATAAATCGATAAAACAAACAAACAAACAAAAAAAACAGACAAAGCAAACATGAAAAAGATCCAATTGCTTGGGATAATAAATGTGCTTTTAATTGGATTTAAAAATGTCCACAATGAGGGAATGGCTTTATTACAAAAAAAAAAAGAAAAACAATTAAGTTGTTCCATAATCTCAGAGCAGGGAACAGAGGGGCAACCTTTAAACCTCATTCAGATCCACAGAATAGTTAAAACCTCCTAGTTAGAAGATCTTAAGATGGAGGTTAGAGGTATAGTTTTTACCATGTTGAGATTTCAAAACAAATAAAACAATAAACACTGTCTAATTGCGAACTTGATCCTCAGTCCTTTCCCACTTCTGCATAGCGGTTCCTAATGTATCATTACCGCGTCCCCGTTCATACCCGTTGTGTTGCATTTGTCTTTTGTGTTTTGTTCTTTGTTTTATGTTCCTGGTTTCCTGTATCTTGTTTTGTATTTAGCTGCCCTAGGTTTTCCCTAGTGTCAGGGGCACCCCCATGGGGTGGCAACTGGTGGCCACCCCTAGTTTGAATTTGAATTTGAATGCATAATGAAAATTCACAATAGCTCATGAAGTGAGAAATAAATAAATAAATAAATAAATAAATAAATAAATAAATAAAATGAAGCACACACTGCAGCTGGACTACAGCTTTAATGTCGTATTGTTACAATAACCAGAAACAAAACTAGACAAGTATAACACACTACACTGATTTTCCTATGTGTTGAGTCTGTTATTTTATTAAAACTCCTGTTTTTGCAATCCACACATTTGGGCCTGAATATTTACCTTGTCAGAGGACTAGTCACTCCGCGCTGCTGACATGGAGAGACAAAGTCTAGAATTAAATGTAATTTTTGTAATGTTTGTAATGTTGTTAAATTTTATAGTAGTGCTGTAATTATTCATAGGTTATTATTAGTTTTTATCATAAAGGTTGTGCAGAAAGATACATTTAGAAATGAAATCATTAAGAAAATGCACCGTAACCTCGTACATCTCCTTAACCATGTGTTCAGCAACATGGCTGCTTTCTGCATGAAAAGCAAACAAAGTAGCACTGTACTGTATATTCTGTACATGACATACACAGTATAAGTATGTAGTATATACTTAAACACTGTATATATTGAAGGTTACTAGGTTTTTAAGAGCTATATAAATGACTATATAGTTCAGAGAGTAAATAGACATCACTCCTCAGAGTTAGCTAGCTAGTTGCTTAAAGCAGAAAGACACTGATGCGTCCTTGGCTTATTTCCTCACATTGTAGCTCAAGTGAGTGCAGTTCTGATGTCCCATTTATGATGTTAGTCAAATGGAGCATTTTTATCAAATCCAGTAGCCAGAAAAAAAAAAATGTTTCGACTTGGACATGTCTCAGAATTATGTATAGTATTGTAGTTCCCTTGATAATGGTCATTGGTTTTACTAACTGTTTTTTGTTCTCGATCAAGAGTTTGCATAAATGATGATTGTGTCGTCTTCCAGTGGTAAGTCAGTTACATTCTTAAATCTGTCCAGAATGATTCTGTAGTATTCTACACTTTACAATATGATAGCCCACTAAGCTACCTGAACTTATTTCATCTATTAAACACCAAATGTCAAACAGCACTTATATTTAACTAAAGTTTAGAAGTTTTCTAAGTCATTACTTAAAGTAATTCATTGTCCTGACTACTTGTGAGCTGAAATAAAGTTTATCTTTGAGACTTTACTCATGTTTTTCAGGCAGCGGTGAAATTTCATTGCTAAGTTTAGCCGTCTTGAAAAATCTGACGGTTTATGCCATTTTTTTAGGGAATATAGAAAATATAGAAATTCGGTTTAGCACAGATTGCAAACTTAAAATAAAAGTGTGGCTTTTGAAAGGGATTTGATGTTATTCAAACTGAACCATGACCTTGATTTACCTGCTTATGACATGGTCTTGAACTGATCTTTGCTAGTTCTGGTCTTGAATTTGACATTGATGATCTAGACTACAAGCCTAACAGCAAACACAAACAGCTCATTATTTGAGCCTTCAGAAGCATCATTAGTATTGTTTTTTATTACTATAAAAAAAAAATCATTACCGACTTACGACGTATTCTGAGCACTGTTGTAATGATTTATTAATGTGAGTTTCATAGAAAGCTTTAACTTAGAATTCCTATGACTAACCCTCGAAAGACACATAAGCCCCGTCATCATTAAGTGAGCTGTTCAAGTCATGCAACATCAGCGTCACTTCAGGAGGTCAGTGCCGATCTGAATGGGTTTTTTCTCATCTCATCTCATTTCCTTGTTGTTTTGTTATGCTCTACTGATAATGCTGTCATCTTAGATGCTTTATTTCTAACTATAAAAGATTGAAACTTTAAATCGCATAACTTTATTCAGTTATTATTCATCTTTTCAGTATCTACATCAAAGCTCAAAATAAAGGAGTGTAGTTACATGAGGAATGTAGGTCTGGACCTGCTTGGGGAATTGAAGACATTAAACTTGTTTTAAAACTTCAGTGTTACAATCCTGATGCCAAAACAAAGAGAAAAATCATCTATTCTGGTATGTTTGTATTGTACACAAACCCTGCGTAATTACTTTAAGTTCTGTATGGAGCGGTTAATAAGTGTGTATTTGAACTCTGGGGAGATGTTTATGTGTTTCTGTGTTTAGGAAATCTTTATCCTTTCAACTCTAGCAGTATCCAGGAAACCATTTTTATTCAAGAATTCATATCTTGTTTTATATAAATTACATTACAAGGCTTATGTCACAATAACGTCGCTGATTAGCTCTCGTAACAATTAAAAACAGATTTTTATTGTGCAGCATTGAATCTAAGAAAAACTTATATTTACATATTCTATTCAAATACATGTTCACCCACCTCAGGCAGCAGGATCTCATTTTCTTTGCTGTTAGTGGCTGTACTCTGCTTTTCATAGGGAACAATGTTGAGATATTTTTTACTATTATTTTATTTTATTTTATTGTATTTTTTTTTAGCTATCTTGATAAGATCATTGCGAGACTAAGAACATTCTCTAATGATTAAATTAAAATATAACAAATAAAAAAAAATAATCAATTTCAACCTATAATTTCGGTTAATAATTTAATCGTTAAAGTGACCTTATAAATCAAAATGAAATAATATTCATTATATAACATGAGTATTATGTAATCAATTAAAATAATTATATAAAATCAATTAAAACTAAAAAATAATTTTGTTTTATGGGGATCTGGATGATAAAAATGTTAATGGAACCTCGTAATTCCATGCCTTTTTTTTTTATTATTATTATTAAGAAACAGGTAGATAGAGTTTATAAAACTATAACACATAGCATACATATTTTATCTCCTGCATATCTGTGAAAGAATTATAAGAACATATACAGGAATTTCTGATTGCTAGTTAGGGGAAATGCCCATGGCTAACACTAATGTAGACAACGCACACATTTTCTGAAATGTTGAAGCTGAGATGTTTACATTATGTGGCAAGAGATACACTTCCTCTGCTGAATCACTGCGTTCTTCATTAAATTCTTCCGTCTTGGCCGCTGTCAGTTTTAATGAAACTACAGAATCCTATAATGCATGGCCTTGCAATGACTTCAGTAAGATATGAGGAAGAGACAAGCAATGCCAAGCTAAATAAGCTAAAGAATCAGGAGTGGAGGCAACAAAAATACTAGAGAAATGCAGAATTGTAGTTATTTACTGTACATTTTTATGGAAGAAGGGGGCTAAATTTAAAGAGGTACTGTAAAAGTGCAATGTCTCTTTACAAACTTAAAGAGGAGATAACATATGATTAAACTACTCTCATACAATTACAGTTTATAAAGAGATATTCGGGGAAATGGAACCCGAGTACATTTTGAATGTTACTCACTCCAGTTAATTGGATTTGTGTCTGTACTGTAAATTGACTGTAGTACTGTATGTGCTGGTTAAACCATCATGTTCTCATTCATATGCTTTGTTTAGGAAAATAATATGGTTTGTATTGTAATACTGTATGTCATGCTTTGACATTCCTTGCCAGAACATAAGGGGGCGTTACGGCAGGGAGATTTTGCGTCACGTGTCTTTGTTTGTTTTGTTTACACATGTCTGTTCTCCGCATTTACTCGCCTGACCTTCTTCCCTCCACATACCCTGCCTGTTTCTTCCCTCCACGTTGCATGTGACTTCACGGTGTCCTCGTCTCTGTTTCGTTTTTGACCTGCCGTATAGTTGGGGTCTCTTCTGTGTTTGTATTCTAGTTGGTGGTGTATCATGTACCAGGTTTTCTGTTGTTTTTTCCCTGGTGATGTTTTTAGATTATTTTTGTTAATAAATCATGTTGGTTTTGTTATCCCCGTGCTTGGGTCTGTTTTTTATCCACTCTGTAGCAACCGTCTTTCTGATATTAGAATTAGAGCTTTAAAAGAGTTTGTAACTTTTCTTAGATCTTTATTCAAACAAAATATATATAAATATTAATAAAAATTTTGTTTTAATAATGGTATGCTTCTTAATAATGTTGTTACTACACACACACACACACACACACACACACACACACACACACACACACACACACACACACACACACACACACATTGCATATTTACTCAATTACTGTTTTAACAAATGTATATGTTTTATATGTTGTTCTAGAGCCCTTTTTCTTTACACCCCTATATTTTTGCACAATGTACTGTATAATATACAGTATACACACTGAGCAGGACTATTTTGTGTATATGTATCCTGTATTGTTTTGTATAGCGTGTTTGCACTGTATTTTGTCTCGCACTGTTTTGCACTAGGTTCAGATGATGGACTTTATGTTGCTAGGACATCTTACTTTAAGTCTTTAGCTCTGTGTTGTTTTATGTAGCATCATGGTCCTGAAGAAACTGTCTCATTTCATTATGTATGGTCAAAAGACAACAACATTTTCTTGACATGACATTTGTAGATCATGGAACAAGAGACATTTTTACTAATTAAAATTATACTGGTAACTTTCCTACAGTATATATTTCCCAATATTTTAATGCCCCAGTTTTGCTGGTTTTGCCAGCTCTCCTCAATCACACATCAACTACCAATCATGGAAAGGTAAAGGCTACCACATGCTTCCTCCGAGACAATGACAGAACACTGAATAACATATAAAAAGGAAACAGGTGAGGGTTGGAAGCAGGATGTAATCCAAAAAAAAAAAATGAGCAAGGCACATACAGGACACTGGAACTAGGAAACAAGAAACTAGGAAGTCACAGAGAACATGCGACCAGGAAAACGTCCTTGGAAACAAATCTCGGACATTATACTGTAAGGCAGATGTTTTGAGTGGAATTTGCATTGAAACAAAGACAAACTAAGATATAAACAGACAAACTGATCAGTAACTAATGAGTGCATTTAATCAAGACAATGGGGAGATAAAACTTTGACAAGACAGGGATCTAGACAAGACTCAAAAGTACAAAATAACACACGGACAGTGAAGCAGACAAACAAAAATTTGAAATATCCATGTAAATTTCACGGTGGCAAGGTAAGGAAGCATTACACAGCAAGTTACAGTTAGAAATAAACTTGGGAAAGAGTTAGATTTTAGGAATTTATTTTCTAACTTCTCCTTTCTAACTACAGCTATTTTTTTTAAGAGTACTCTAAAATGGTGTAATATTTTGGAGTTCATGCACTGGGTGTTGAGGAACTGTATTCAACTCCCCCTGGTGTTGTTTGGTCTACATCTTGCCTGCATCCAGCTGCATTATCTTGAACGTCATTCTGAGGAAGGTAAAAATGCCATTTTTAGAGAATACCACTCTTGTTTGGAACTAGTAGCTCAGTATTTAAGGTGTTAGACTGCTAATCAGAAGGTTGTAAGTTTGAAGGCCAGGTCGACCAACCTGCCCCTCCTTGACCCTTAACCATCAATTGGTCAGTTGTATAAATATGATAAATGTAGTATGACACTCTGGATGATGGTGTCTATCAAATCGCATAAATCTATATATTCATTCATTCATTATTTCATTCATTCATTTTCTACCGCTTATCCGAACTTCTCGGGTCTTGGGGAGCCTGTGCCTATCTCAGGCGTCATCGGGCATCAAGGCAGGATACACCCTGGACGGAGTGCCAACCCATCACAGGGCACACACACACTCTCATTCACACACACACACAACGGACAATTTTCCAGAGATGCCAATCAACCTACCATGCATGTCTTTGGACCGGGGGGGGGGAGGAAACCGGAGTACCCGGAGGAAACCCCCGAGGCACGGGGAGAACATGCAAACTCCACACACACAAGGCGGAGGTGGGAATCGAACCCCCAACCTTGGAGGTGTGAGGCGAACGTGCTAACCACTAAGCCGTGCACCCCATATATATATATATATTTTGACCTGAAATTATTTTAGTGATTTTAAAGACTATAAAAGGGATATAATTTAAATAAAACTCTAGTTAGGAAAGAAATTTTACTCTATATGTTAGAGTAAATGTGGGAGACATCTAGGTTTATTCAAACTTGAAAGTGACTGGTCAGAAAGTGTTAATTAATTTTCCTCAGCACCTCTGACAGTAATGGAAGCTGTAATTCAAACCAGCTTGTTTCATGTAACAATAGACATATACAAAGAGTAACTGGCATGTGCAGTTATTAAGAAATAATCAATTTCACATGGGTAATATGTTTCTTTTGTGAGTGATTGTAGGCCATTGTGCTGTCCTCTTGTATGAAGTGAGACGTCATAAGAATTGAGAAATGCTGTAAAGCAGGTCTAGACATTTCTTAGAACGGAGACTGAGTAATCATTTTATTTATGGATTAAGGCAAAATGAAACAAATATGGCATTAAGTCAAATGTCATTCTCAGTCTTGTTGCTGCATCTTTTCAGGTAGAGGATTTATGCTTGGAGATCAATTATAATTCATGATATTCACAATAGGCTTGGTGGTTAGCACATTTACGTCACACCCCTAAGATTTAGGGTTCATTTCCTGCATTTATATTTACATTTAAGGGATTTGGCAGATGTCTTAATTCAGACCAGCTTACATTTCATTTGAACTGACCAGCTAAAGGCAGTTGAAGGCAGTCTTCCGCAAGAGCCCAGCAGAGGCAATTTGCTGGTACTGGGATTTCAACCCTTCAATCAACATTTTAACCATTTCCCGTGAGCTTCAGGGATCTCCTCAGGTACTCCGGTTACTTGCTCCAGTCCAAAGACATGCCAGCAACATTGTAGGCTGATTGGCATCTTTAAATTGTCCATAGTGTGCGAATTGGTGTGTGAGAGTGTGTGTGTGTGTTTAGTTGTGGCCCGTGACCCCAGGAATAGGCTCCAGGCTCCCCATGACTCTGTCTAGGATAAGCTGATCAGAAAATGGATGGAAGGATGGACGGATATTACCAAGATAGTCTGGATCAACGTCACACTCACAGATACTCCTCTGTGCCCCGCACCCAGCATATCAGAAAAAACAGCACAGATGATTGCAAGAGATTGCAGTCTGCTTTCTCTAATGGCTTGGATGTAATGGCTCTCAACTATTTCCATTTTTCATTGACAGCCTGTGCTTTTTGCGAGACTACCATCCTTCACTGAAAACCAAGGATTTTTAAAATGTCATTTCCTTTCCCCAGAAATGAAGTATTAGTAATCAATTCATATAACTGTGCCTCTTAATGTTGTCATCAGACTTTTTGCTCCAAAGTGCTCCAAGTCATTTTTGGTATTTAAAATGTATTGATCTGGGGAAACTTGTATTAACAGTTTCATGCTGCTGGATAAATCTTCCAAATGGAGAAAAGAATGAGAGACACTTTTTTTTAAATTAGCATAAACGTTTCTAACGCTCTGTATTAGGATCTGGATATGACAACATATCAACAGATCTGGATATGACAACAGATCATTCCATTTTCTCAAATGGAGTACATAAAATAACCTAAATCAACACAATAGGTTGGTTTTCAAGTTATGTTAATACTTTGAATCGATCTATAGTGACAATTAAACAGTTTTCTTAGGTGCCCATGAATTAACATCGCTAATGTTTAAAAAATCTTTATGCTACTAAAAACTGGCAGTAAAGCATTTTTCACTAGTAGATTCCAGACACGTCAGAAATATCAGATCACATATTGATTAACAGCAGCATCTCACCGTCGACTTAAACCACTCCTCACGAGTGTTACTAATGCTCGATAGACATGTGTGTAGGAGTGACCGAGCGACGCTTGCACGGTGCTCTTGATTTTATGCACGTCATGAGCCACGAACGCTGCCTGACGTGTCGGTGTATTTTGTATGTATCTAACAGCATGGTGTTCGGAGAAAAGCTGAAAAATAAGGTTGCTGTTTGTGTATACTCCACTCTTCGGGCGAATTTGAAAAAAGCTGCACTGATCAAAACAATCTGCCGCTGCAGTGAACAGAATCAGCACGCATATCACGTTTCGTTTAATACAATGGATTAAAATGTGAGTGACGCTTGGCAAGATCAGATTATTAAATAATGACTATTATAAAACACTTTGCCATCCTTTTTGTACAGTAATTGGTATAGATCATGGTTATCATAGTGCAGTTATTTTTACAGTCTAATTTACATTCCTTGCACTGAAAAAAATAAATAAAAAAGAAGTAGAACTTGTCATTAGGACACAAACAGTGGATGTCAGCAAAGTGAGTGACTTCAGGAACAAAACTAGGCCCAAATGCAGGGCTAACTAAAGCATGGTTTATTAACAAAACAGGAAACACACACAGGGAAAAGGAACAACAACAACCAGCAAAATGACACAACAAAACAAACACAAAAAAGGCGAACCGAGCCAAACAATGAAATAAATAAACATGGTAATAGACAGTCAATTAAGAACATGTGAGAAGAGACAAGAACAGAATGTCCAAGCAACAGTCCTAACACCCTCGTGGTGCGGCTCCCGACACGCCAATCATGGACCCTGCCCAAAAATTCTGGAGAGTCCTGATCCTGGCGAGAACCAAGAAGGCGCAAGGGGAGTGAGGTTGAGAGAGTAAGCAAGGGTCCCAGTGAGGCCCAAGGGGGAGCGAGGAACATGGCGAGGCATGGGGGAAGCGAAGATTATGGAGAGGCATGGGGGAGCGAGGAACATGGCAGCAAGGCCAAAGAGTCCTGAGCGACATCTACCGCCAAACAGAAGGCAAGGCAAAGTCCAGAACCGAGCCAAACAGGCCGAGTGTCACCCTCAGCCCAGCAAATAGAGGAGCACTCTAAAGGGGGTGGATGGGCAGGAAACATCTCCTGAAAATGCCCACACCATGCTGCATTTCCACAGGAGCATGGGAGAGGGAAAAAGAAGGGGTATAACCAATTAGGAGGGTAAATAAATAAATAAATAAATAAATAAATAAATAAACAAACCTGTCCGATACATGACCTCCAATGCAGAAATGAAGTGAGGCAGTGTCCCCCATGGAAAACCTGGAAGTGGAGTGGCGGCCCCCACAGGAACCGGAACGAGGCAAGGTCACGGGCACCAAATCAAAACAAAATCGCGACCGAAAACCAAAAAACATAGATAAAAAGTCTGCTACCAAAGCCATCAGGTCAGGTGAGCTTGGGGTTATCCTGCTGGGTCTGTAAGTGTCAAAGTCCTTTCAGGAAAGTGAGCGTCTTCAAGAATAAAACACTGTCAGGACTTTTTCCAGCAGAGTGTTTTGCCGTGTGTTATTTTCCTGTTTTTTGTTGTTCCTTTTCCCTGTCCTCGTCTCCTGTTTCGTTAATAAACCGTGGTTTAGTTATCCCTGCATTTGGGCCAGGTTTTATTCTTGAAGACGCTCACTTTCCTGAAAGGACTTTGACACTTACAGACCCAGCAGGATAACCCCAAGCTCACCTGACCTGATGGCTTTGGTAGTAGACTTTTTATCTATGTTTTTTGGTTTTCGGTCGCGATTTTGTTTTGATTTGGTGCCCGTGACCTTGCCTCGTTCCGGTTCCTGTGGGGGCCGCCACTCCACTTCCAGGTTTTCCATGGGGGACACTGCCTCACTTCATTTCTGCATTGGAGGTCATGTATTGGACAGGTTTGTTTATTTATTTATTTATTTATTTATTTATTTACCCTCCTAATTGGTTATACCCCTTCTTTTTCCCTCTCCCATGCTCCTGACAACTGGAGGTGGTACAGTACATCCCTAGATGCATCAGGATCCTCACATGGTTGGCTTGTTCTCACTATTGGTTCGAAATCTTCATGAAGCGGAACACAACTGAAGCTAGCGCAATCTCTAAGATTTAGGTCTTAGCCCCCAAAACACTGTCAGGAACGCTATTCCAATGTTTGCAAGCTAAATACGAATACGCCCTACCGCCTTTAGTAGATCTAAATCTAGTAGATCTAGTTCTGAACAACTGCAATCATTTTAAATCATTCAGGAAGTTCTTCATAAATTCAATCTGTAGATTTGTCCTCTTTTGCTACAGTGTTTATTACCTGAACTGTCGTATGACCCATTATCTTTGTGTCACTGGCTCCCTACATACAGTATACACACCTCAGCTCATTGTCAAGTCTCAGCTGCTATCATACTGTACCTCTTCGTGTTCGCATGCATTTATTTTTAAGTGTATTTTAAATGTATTCTTGGACCTTGATTATGGACTAAATACGACAATTAAAGCTTGATAATGTACAATTGAATTGTTCATAGTAAAATACTTCAGCCACCAATTACAGTAATTAAATAATAATGAGTGTGAACAGCCATTGCAGTAGCTTACCGTAAGCAGGTTTATACAGTGAATACCTGGCAACTATGCTAACAGTATATTCCTGTTAAAAATGTCATGTATAACTGAGTACGTTTAGGGACTTATTTATTATTTTTATTATACCACACACAATTAAAGCAGAATTAAAAAATACATGTTTAGAAAGGACGGTTTGACTAGATTTAGATTATTTGTGTCATTTATTTGAAAAGTGAAAGTGAAAAGCGAAAGTGACGTGACATATGGCTAAGTATGGTGACCCATACTCAGAATTCGTTCTGTGCATTTAACCCATCCAAAGTGCACACACAGCAGTGAACACACACACCCGGAGCAGTGGGCAGCCATTTATGCTGGTGCATCCGGGGAGCAGTTGGGGGGTGCCGCAGCATAAATGGCTGCCACTGCTCTGTGGTTTGCTCAAGGGCACCTCAGTCGTGGCCGGCCTGAGACTCGAACCCACGACCTTAGGGTTAGGAGACAAACTCTCTAACCATTAGGCCCCGTGTTGGAACGTGCTGTTCACAATTATGTCACTTGTTTGGTGTAGTTCGGGCATCACCAAATGGCGGACCGCGGTCCGGATCCGGACCGAGTAACGGGTCTGCCCGGACCTGTTAAAATTCTAATATTATCTTATTAAGCATCTCCTTATTATAATCTAATATTATAGGATTATATAAGCTCTTTGATATTAATAAAAAGATAAATCTTTCGTTCATGCACAGTTAATGTATATTGTTTCTGTTCCATACTCCAGAGCAGAAGGTGGCAGTAATGCACCTAATTACGCTGGAAGGACAATTAAGATTGAAACTGCTGGCAGGAAAGTTACATGCCCATTTCTCTCACTAGGAACGGAAGATGGAAAGGGATTAAGGAGAGGTGGAAAGGAGAGAGGAAAAAAGGGAGCTGCTCAAAACTCTGCACTTTTCTTTTATTCAGTAAATTCTGCCCTGTTCTATTTTACCTGAAATCTTCTTTTGCCCAAGGTTCCTGTGTTATTAATGTAGTTAATGTTTAAAAAAGGGCAGCTTAAGATTCAGAATGTTTTACATTACTTGAAATATAGGCCCTAAGTTCAGGCTGCACAAAGCTGTGTTTACACTTTTTATTTATTTTATTCAGAAGAAATTCAGTGTCTGTTGTCTGTTACTTGACATGTAGTAAAGACAACTAGAGGATTGTTTTCCATTCGAGTGCCAGACAAGTTCAGACTTTGAAAACACTTGAAATTTAACAATAAATTATTTAGAAATGTATGTGCGTTATTGATTTTATTAACATGTGTGTACACTATTTTAAGTGACAATATAAGATTCGGACCTTTGCTGGGAGGAAATTTTAGTAACTGGACCTCTTGGAGTTTTAATTGAATACCCCTGGTGTAGTTAATCAGCTCTGCATCCGTTTGCTAGAATGTTTCTCTCTTTGACTTGATCAGAAAACAACATAAAATTTATGTAAGCCAGAATCCTGTTACAGTTCAGGTAAAGTGAGTAAAATCATGACATCTCTTAAAATATGAATTAAACACCGACAACTTTTCAAAAAGAATATATTAAATGGATAAATGGTTGCCAGTCTCTGCATTTTTGTCTGCTGGATTCATAGCAAATGTGGTTTTATAAGTTTTTTTTTTTTTATGAGTGTACAGAGTATTTGCTACAAAGGGTAGCTTTTTTTCACTCAAGCTGCTTTTGTACTTGGCCAAGCTAATAATCTCATACTGTGATTCTGTATTTCACTTTGAATTTAATTTTTCAGATCAGTGTTTTTTTTTTTTTTATACTCGGATATCTGAAATAACTAAAGTTATATTGACAGTCAACAACACAAACTAAGTGTTTCAGGTCTAATTATACAGAATTATAACATTCCCTGAAAGCAGTTACCTAATCTGGTGTTGGGCGCCATTGTGCCACCAAAACAGCTTCGACCCATTAAGGCATAGACTCCATAAGACCTCTGAAGGTGTGTTGTGGTATCTGGTACTAAAAGATTAGCTGCAGCTCCTTCAAGTCCTGTAAGATGCAAGGTGAGAAATTCTAGGTTTGGATTTGTTGGTCTGGCAAATCCAACAATTTTCAATTCAATTTATTTGTATTCGACCTTTAACATTTGATATTGTCTCAAAGCAGCTTTACGGAAGCGTAGGAACAAAATAAAAATGTAAAATTTTTAAATTAGGTTACTATTTATCACCAACAGATCAGATTGAGATCTGGGGATTTTGAAGGCTAAGTCAACACCTTGAGCTCGTGTTCTTCAAACCGATCCAGAACAATTTCTGTAGAGTGACAGGATACATTAGCATTCTGTTAAGAGGCCACTGCTGTTATAGAATACGTTTCCCGTGAAGGGGTGTACTTTGTTTGCAACCATGTTTAGGTAGGTGGTACATGTCAAAGTAACATCCATGTGAATGTCAGAACCCAAGGTTACCCATCAGAACACTGCTCAGAGCATCTCACCACCTCCACCTGCTTTCTTTCTTCCCATAGTGCTTACTGTGGTTCCAACACATCAATTTTGACACTTGAGACTTGACTGTTGACTTGCTGCCAATACTGTAATAACCCAGCTCTTGGCAGCTGCAACTGTAACAAAACCATTTAACAGCAGAGGTTTTAGATGAATGGTTGAATTTATCATCTAACTAACCGAGTGTATATAAAGCTTCCTAATACATGAATGAATTAACTAGCAACATTATGACTCAATGTCAAAACAATGTCTTTCCAAACCCAGGCAACTATTTATTATACAAGTGTTTAATTAAACAAGTGTTCCGTTATTATGCTGGACATCAACATCAGAATCTACATCAGACTTGCAAGCAGCATTTCATTTTTTTTTTATAGTGATAATATTTGTGTCATGATTTATATTTTATTTCATATATTTATTTTCTTTCTTTGTTGATTTAAATATTTTACTTCACATTTTGACTTAATAGCAATAAAGGGTTATGAAAAAGAAAAGAAGGGCTTTATGGAGCTATACATTTCTACTGTGATTTCTTTGTTTTTTTGACAGAAATATAGCGACATTATAGTTATTTTGGAGTTCGGTAAGGCAGTGTTTAGGTAAAGCTACTATAAGAGTGCATTTGCTATTTTGTATTTGCCTTGTATCTGATTAAAAGATAAAATCTGTTCTTTCTGAATGTTTATGTATTCCTATGTAGTCTGTTACTTATGACTGTTCTAAAAAAAGCCTAAAAGGACCCTTAATATGTCGTCCATTTGTTGTCCAAAGAATACCTGTTATATAAGATTCACCATAAATAATGACACTCCAATGATCACTGGTCATATTTATGCCTTGCTAGCCTGAGGATGTTAACTTTTGTACTTATACAATGGGTAGTCAATCAGTCAGATATGCATCTGGGACAAGCAACAAACAGCAAAGAGAATTCTATTGTTTGGAAGATGGATGAGATGTCTGGGTTTCAGGCAGGAGAGGTAGTACACAGAGAGAGCCCTATCCCATGTGTATTCCTCCAGTATAGAGTGATTGCTCCTACAATTGCTAGATGGATATAGACGTTGCTAACGTTATTTCTAGAAAGAAGATAAAATATTTCTTGGAATATAATAAGTAAATCTGTACATTTCTGCAGCAACATGCAGCAATGACAAAGCATCATGAAATGGATGGTGAAACAAGGAAGTCATGAACCCATAGAATAAATTGCTATAGAAGCTAGTCAGAAATTTCAGCAGATGCCATATGTCCGAAGTGTCACTATAATTTGCATCGTACTATCATTTTGAGAAATAGTAGAGTTGAGATGACAGACGCTCCAGTATCTTTTGTTTTTCTTTCTTTTCGCTGAGAAAATTAGCATGTAGGAAAAAAAAAAAAATCTTACAGAAATAGCTGCATTGTGCACTGAGAGAAAAGTTATCATTGAAGTTGAATAATACTCGCAAGATGTACAAAAGTCAGTGGCAATTTTCACATGCTCTTTTTAAAGAGAAGTACTGCTGTCAAGATAATTATCAGCCTGTAGGTGCTATATTTGCTGAAAAAAGGTCCTGGGAAAGTAGGAGAGTCGACACGCTGATTTGACAGACACCTTTAACCACTACGATCACCACTCTTTGCAATTACAGCAGAGAATCTACGCAGGTCACTAATCTATTGAAGCTGTGTGAAATAAAATGGAAAGGAAGGACTGCCCCGTCATATCAGAACTCGATAGGTGTCTCAGAAAGAAGTCATGCTATTAAAGGAAAGCTTTAATGACTGAATAACCGTGTGGTAAAAATAAGGGATTTTGCAACATTAACTAGAAAGCAAGTTTACATTTACATTTACTTTCACAATAACAGTTCATGAATAAACCTGCACTAATATCTGAATCGTTACTTAGTTAAATGTGGATTAATGAAGATGTAAGGCATGTACTAATGAGGAGATAACCATAACACGACACTGTGGATATGATGACATTTATGCCATTTGGCAGACACTCATATTGAGGGTTAAGGGCCTTGCTTAGGGGCCCTAGTAGCAGCTTTGTAAACCTGGGACTTGAACTCACAACCTTCTGATGAAGCTACCACATATCCGTACTAGCATATGTTTGATTGTTAATGTGTTATTTAAAATTTTGGAGTAAATGACAAAGGAGTAAAAGTCACCAGAAAATAATCATATAGAATACTGCTTTTAGTAGCTAATAGCTTCTTCTAAATAAATACATGTGACTGTATTGGTTTCAATGAAAGAAGGCTTGAGCCACCCAGAGCACATACTAGTACTACAGTGGGATTTGAACAGAAACAGATGCAAAATAAGTTGAGATGAATTTACAGGTGTTTATCAATAGTGTGTCCTTCTACTGTATGTTCTAGAAAAAGAATGATTGTAAATTGTAAGAATAATCCAAAGCCATCAAATGATGTTTGTGTGAACAATTGCATGTCACAAATTATATAAACTTTTAGAAAGCATGCACATTTAGTTTGTATCCCTTATTACAAAGTTTACCCCATGTGATAATTAATACATTAACATGCACTAACATGCACTTAAGGTGGTTGTTATTTACACATGAATTCATCAGACTCACTTCATGTTTAAGGTTAGATCTTTAATAGTACATGCCTTACTCATCATTAGTTCACATTAAGTAAGTCTTAATCAGGTATTAGTGCAGGATTATTCATGTTCTGTTACCCTTTAAAATGATGTAGAATTAATCATGGGCAATCTGTTTGGTCAAATATGGTGTGGATCCATTTTTTATTACAGACGTTTGTAATAATTCATCTGTAAATCAAATCATAGGTTGATGTAAATTAAAGCTTTTGTTATACTATATTATAATTTTTATTGGAACAGTTTGCACAGAGATATGTACTGTATGCTGGCCAGTCAACAGACTCCAAGACTAATAATTTATCACTAATCATCAAATGATTTAATCAAATATATATATATATATATATATATATATATATATATATATATATATATATATATATATATATATATATATATATAATCTGTGTGTGTGTGTGTGTGTGTGTTTGTGTGTGGCGGATCTGTATTTGGGGTCAGCACAAGACAAGCATCTAGTATTTAGTGATTTATTTATTAGGAGTATAAAATGCAGTATAATTTTATACAGTTCAATTCAATTCTAGTTTATTTGTATAGCGCTTTTTACAATAGACATTGTCTCAAAGCAGCTTTACAGAACATAAACAGTAAACATAGTCCAAAAGAAACCAATGGCTCATCATCCTGGTCATAATTTTGCTCACAAGTATTAGACAGACAAAGATTTTGTGAATGTTGCAGTGTAATAACAGTGCCAATGTACGTAACAGTCAATGATTTCGCTCAGATCTGTTCAATATAATGACATGTCCTTACAAAGGAACTACTCTCTTCTCTTCTTTTCAACTAGTCTGCTCTCACTTTTCTCTTCATTATCTTCTCCTCTCTGTAACTACTTAGAAATTCTTTAATCAGTTTTTTATTGTTGCTGGAAGCTTCTATTCTGTTAAATTTGAAGGCTCTGTCAGCCTCATGTTTTAGTTTATAATCTGAAAATAATATGAAATAACTCTAACTAAATTAAATTAAACTATAAACAGATTAAATGTATAATGTGTCTATTTTCATATAAATAGTAGATTAAATTGTTAATGTCTTCAGCGTGGCAGTAAAAGCTCTGCTTCCTATTGGGCCCACATCTGACTATCAGTGATTATTTTCCTACAGCAGAATACTTCAGAATGGTTTGTGTTTTACTTAAATGCTTCATTTAACTCATTCTAATTTTATATTACCCAAAAAGTCACCAAATGCCCTGTGGACAAACAAAACGATTCTCCATTCTCAGTGGGCTTCATTCATCACTGTCTCCTGAAACCACACAGCCACGAGAGTCTTTCCCTTGAGGCTTTACTGGCCAATTCTTTCACAAAAGATGGTAGGCCATGTTATAAATAGAGATTGTGCCATGTGCTATTCCAGTGTGACTGATGAAAACATTAGTGAGAATTAATCAGATTTTAACATTATTACACTTGTCAGATTGGGTGCTTTTGAGTCAAGGAGATGTGGCAGTACAGTACAAAGTGCATTGTTCCTGTAGTTCAACAGAAGAAAAGAACCCCAGAGGGAGTCACATTGTGGAACATAGTCACTGAAGAGCTGAATCTGATCACATCTATCTATCTATCTATCTATCTATCTATCTATCTATCTATCTATCTATCTATCTATCTATCTATCTATCTATCTATCTATCTATCTATCTATCTATCTATCTGTCTGTCTGTCTGTCTGTCTATCTACTGTATCTATCTATATTCAGTCTATCTATCTATCTATCTATCTATCTATCTATCTATCTATCTATCTATCTATCTATCTATCTATCTATCTGTCTGTCTGTCTGTCTGTCTGTCTGTCTGTCTATCTACTGTATCTATCTATATTCAGTCTATCTATCTATCTATCTATCTATCTATCTATCTATCTATCTATCTATCTATCTATCTATCTATCTATCTATCTATCTATGAGCAGTATATCTATCTATCTATCTATCTATCTATCTATCTATCTATCTATCTATCTATCTATCTATCTATCTATCTATCTGTCTGTCTGTCTGTCTGTCTGTCTGTCTGTGTGCTTTTCTATCTGTGTGCTTTTCTATCTATCTATCTATCTATCTATCTATCTATCTATCTATCTATCTATCTATCTATCTATCTATCTATCTGTCTGTCTGTCTGTCTGTCTGTCTGTCTGTCTGTCTGTCTGTCTATCTACTGTATCTATCTATATTCAGTCTATCTATCTATCTATCTATCTATCTATCTATCTATCTATCTATCTATCTATCTATCTATCTATCTGTCTGTCTGTCTGTCTGTCTGTCTGTCTGTCTGTGTGCTTATCTATCTATCTATCTATCTATCTATCTATCTATCTATCTATCTATCTATCTATCTATCTATCTATCTATCTGTCTGTCTGTCTGTCTGTCTGTCTGTCTGTCTGTCTGTCTGTCTGTCTACTGTATCTATCTATATTCAGTCTATCTATCTATCTATCTATCTATCTATCTATCTATCTATCTATCTATCTATCTATCTATCTATCTATCTATCTATCTATCTATCTATCTATGAGCAGTATATCTATCTATCTATCTATCTATCTATCTATCTATCTATCTATCTATCTATCTATCTATCTATCTATCTATCTATCTATCTGTCTGTCTGTCTGTCTGTCTGTGTGCTTTTCTATCTGTGTGCTTTTCTATCTATCTATCTATCTATCTATCTATCTATCTATCTATCTATCTATCTATCTATCTATCTATCTATCTATCTGTCTGTCTGTCTGTCTGTCTGTCTGTCTGTCTGTCTGTCTGTCTGTCTGTCTGTCTGTGTGCTTATCTATCTATCTATCTATCTATCTATCTATCTATCTATCTATCTATCTATCTATCTATCTATCTATCTATCTATCTATCTATCTATCTATCTATCTATCTATCTATCTATCTATCTGTATCTAGGACTACTTACTAAGTCCTTAGCCCTGTCTTTGTTCTATGTAGCACCTTGATCCTGGAGAAACGTTGTCTCATTTCACTGTTTTCACTGTGTACTGCAACAGCTATATATGGTTGAAATGACAATAAAAGCTTCTTGAATTGACTTGACTTGACTTGAGATCTATCTTGATCATTAAGGATGGATTTAAATCTATGTCTAATATCTGGAGTCCAGTAAAACAAATGTCCATTTTTAATGTCCATAGACCCTATCAAAATGAACTGAAATGGAAGTGAATGGAATAGAAGAGAACTGAAGTTAAATCCTAGCAGCCAGAACTGCTGACCAATCAGAATGAAGAAACAAGGCTGTGGGATCAATGTAGCATAACGAATCTGATTAGTTTTAAATTGACGGAGACAAAAATAAATATCGTTAACAGAGACCAAACTGGCAACTTATCAAGTAAGGCAAACAGTGTCAGTTAATGTCATGGCAAGGTTTCTTTTTCTTAGTTCAGACATCACTAATCAAATGCATCTAATGCCCATATAAAGAGTATACATTGCTAGTGTATAATGGAATTTCTGCATAAACAGTAAAATCCCTTGCCATTTTTGTGGAAAGTGGAACATCATATCTATCAAGCCCTTTATATTTTCCCTTCTTTATGCGTGAACACTGGATAAGCCAGGGTAATTTGCGTCTGCACTGCGATCCCAGGAGAGTGATGCTTGGTTCTAATACCTGTAAAACATTCCTTCTAAGAGAACGAGATCCCTGGAGATCTAGAAAATAAACCATATCTGCTTAGACTCCTCTGCAGAATTTGTTTGCTTTTTGTGAGCTGATTATATTCCCATCTCTGTGTTATTTGTCTTTGAGCTCATATGGAGGATTTGTTGTTTATTGAGTTCTTTGTTCATGTTAGATGATGTAGAATGCATTTCACATTATGCAACCTAAATCTACATTTTGCATTATAATATGCTTCCTTTGCAATATAATGACAGATATTGATTTAATACCCATACACAATGTGTACTCTATATGCACTGAGCTTGGTTTGGTATTCTATAGGCTCTATGTATTTTTTTGTTTCTTGGATACAGCTTCTTGCTGTTGGTGTATGGATACATTTAACCTCTCCCACCTGAGCCAGGACAGAAATTATAAATCTTTTCTTAAACATACAAAGCCTGAATGTATCTACACATGCAGCATAATAGAAGCATGGAAAGAAACTATAAAACCATTTCCACCTAAACAAAACACGATTCCAACACTAAGCGACTAAATGAACATACAGAAATGCATAAATGCATAATGCATAAACATTGCACACACACACAAAAACTTACAAACTTACACGTTACAAACATTTACATGTACAGCATTAGGCAGACGCCCTTATCCAGAGCGATGTATATAAGTGCTTAAATCTCTAACATCTCAAACAACCAGATTCTGCAGATTCCAACAGTATAAGTATCAAGTCAAGAAGCTTGTATTGTCATTTCAACCATATATAGCTGTTGCAGTACACAGTGAAATGAGACAACGTTTCTCCAGGATCATGGTGCTCCATACTGTAGAACAAAGACAGAGCTAAGGACTTAGTAACTTAGTCCTAGATACATAAAGTGCATCTGTGTGACCTGGTGCAAACACTGCAGGACAAGACAGACAAGACAGTGCCGGACAAAGACAGTGCATACAAAAAAAGACAACACGCAAAAGCAGTTACATGAGGTATTGTAAAGTATTGTGCAAAACTTACTGCACTACAGCAGTGATAGTTCAATGGTTAATACTATTGTTACTGATCTAATAATTGTTTGCGGTTCAAGTCCCAGCATTGCCAAGCTACAACTGTTGAGATCTTGATCAAGGCCTTCCCATTAATCCTCAGGGGTGCTCTATCATAAACTCTGTTATATGTAAAGAAAATAATTTCCCTTTGCTGTAATGTATATGTCCAAAATATGGGCTTCTTCTCGTACCCCAGGTTCAGTGTTGTTAAGCGGTGATGTAGTGTTTACAGATGAAACGTTAACCCTCTTGATTTTGCTAGGAATATAGAGTATCACAATGTTGTCAGAGGTGGATGAAGTTGATGTATGTGCAGAGTCATTTACTACAGGGTGCTCCAAAAATCATAGTTTCCCGCAGAGGTCGAGGGACTGGCACACACTGTTAACACTGACAGATCTATTCTCATAATCCAAAGAGACAGACAGAGGTCAAACCAGAAGCTCTAAACAAATGCACAAAGAAAGTCTTAGTGACAGGAGCTGAGTCATGTTCAGGGAAAAGTGTTGAGGCAAAGACAGGGCCAGAGTTGGAGGTGAGACTAACATGGGATCAGGAACATAAACTGACATGGGAGCAGAGACTAAGTGTGTATTAAAGGCATAGAGACAAAGATTGAAGAAATAAATTAGATATACTGTTCTGTACATTATTTTAAGTCCCTTAACTTCAACTGCTGTTGCTCGGTTAGCAAGGAACTGGTGCTTCTGCTTAGAAAGATGCTTCCTGTACACATGTATACCTTCTGCTTGTGTGAACAGTTCCACATAGATACCCTAAAGATTTGACCACCTCAATTGAGTTTAAACTAAGTCTACCCTCTAGTGGAAAGTGAAGATTTGTCACCTGCTACTGTAATCATCAAAACACTTGTCTTGTTCTCATCCCAGGACCCTTATTCACAAGATGGTCATATCATACTGAACATCTATTAAACACACTTAGTACCTTTGCCTTTGCTGTTCTACACCTGTGTACTGTAATGATTCATAATCCTACTCTCTGGTGTCACCCAGAAGATGATGGGTTTCCCCTTGGGTCTGGTTCCTGTCACAGTTTCTTCCTCATGACATCTCAGGGACTTTTTCTTTGCCCTTGTTACATATGGCTGGCTCATTAGGGATCACATCTACATCTGGATTTCTGCAAAGCTGCTTTGTTACAATGTCTATTGTTAAAAGTTCCATACAAATAATAATGATTTTAATTTAATATAAGAAGAGGACTTCGCCACTGGACTGTCAGCAGATGCGACTGAGTCTACAGAGGAAACAAATGAGAAAGAAAAGAGAAACTCCTGGGTCTGAAAGCATCTACACTGGATCAGGCAGTAACACCATTGAGACTCAAAGACTTCTGTTTTTCTGTTTGTAATTCAGAGCCTGAGCCAATTCAGGGCAAGGGTCTCAGAGCTACACGATGAGGTACACAAAAAGTCTTTAGCCCCATTTAGACCTGATATTTACATCTGTCTCAAGTGATCCAAGTGGACAACATCAAGTACAGGTGTCAAAATGTACAGGGTCAAATCTAGTCACATAACCCTGATTAGTATGTGTGTCAAGAATAGATATGACCGCATCGGGTTGTTGCTTGAGTCCCAGTACTAGAGCAACTAAATCTTACAAAATTTAATATACATACAATGAAATATATTTCCATCCAATATCTCTAACACTAAGACTTTTACTTTTACTGAGTCTACCTGTGATTCATAGCTGTGCTCACAAGGCTGTTCTATAATATGTATCACATATGCAGATCTCCAACCACTTCTAATGCTGGTTCTATATTAATATAATATAGTACTAATAAACTAGTATAATAGAGAACCAGAAGTGTGTAACTTTTCTTACATTATAAATGCTCGAAAGATGACAAAAACAGTCTTTTCTCATATCTGACATAACAAAACAAAATAAAATAAAAGGCTGTTTACGAGTAAAAAAATTAGCTTGGTTTTTAAGACAAAATGGAGTAGCTTTAAAACAAGGTGTCAATATTCCTGGAATTATAAAATGTTTTTATTTGTAGACATAAACCTATGCATATGTAGGACATAAAGATAAAATTAATATGCATTCAGATTTAAACTATCATAAACTATCAAATGTCTACTTTTTCCGTCAGCCTCAGTAAATCTCATGTCTTTGTTACTCTTACCTGTATCCCACTTCCCCTACAGCATCACCTCTATTTAAGTTCTAGTTTCTGTGCACACCAAGGTCATGTTTTTGTTGATGTCAGGTTTGTTTAAAGCCCTGTTTGCTAAAGTATTACCCTATGTTTTTCCTATTTTGTCTCTATTCAGAGATTTTGTTGTCTTTGTGCACTCTTCATATTAAAAGTCTGCACCTGCACCTTTACCGTATGATGAAGATTTTGGGAGAATCCTGAGGCATATAGAAATCTACCAGCTCCAGTTAGACTCTGCGATACTAAAGAGGTGATGCCAACTGCATGTGGTCTTTTGCATCAATACAACATTTGTTAGACTGTATATTTATAATCACACCCTCCAGTGTCACCCATATGAGGATGAGGTTCCCCTTTGAGTCTGGTTCCTCTCAAGGTTTCTTCCTTCCATTCAAGGGAGTTTTTTCCTTGTTCCTGCTGCCTGAGTCACCTCAGACTTGCTCATTGGGGATAAATACATACACATTTAAAAATATCTAATAATAATCTTGGATTTTGTATCATATGAATCTTTATATTATTCTTTATAATAACCTTTTGTTCTATGTTTATGTTCTGTAAAGCTGCTTAGTGACAATGTCAAATGTAAAACGAGCCATACACATACATTTGAATTGAATTGAATTGAACTTTACCTCCTAGCCTGACAAAATGATCTCTCTCATCTGTCATCTCAGATGTACAGTAAGTGGATGAAACACTCACTGGCTCTCATTATTCAATTCAATTTATTGTCTGCATGCACAATTTTGGTTAGAATATATTTTGCTAAAAGATTCTAAAAGAAATTCTCTCAGATGTAAAGATATGTTTATCATTTGTTTATGTTCTGTAAAGCTGCTTTGAGACAATGTCTATTGTAAAAAGCGCTATACAAATAAACTTGAATTGAATATGTTACATGCTAGGATAGCTCAAGGCTAGTAGCTACAAACAAACAGTTTTCTTTACACTAATTGATTAAAAAAGTACAAGGAAAAGGCGAAACAAGCGTCACATAAGACTAATTAGAAAGTACTATTTGGTCAATGTGTGTGGTTATTCCTGCTGATCTTTATCTGATGCCTGACAGATCCTGACACACTTCTACTGCCCCGACTCCTCTCACCCTCCAGACCTGTCTGATTCATCCTGATGCTTTAGTTCTGCTTGAAGCTTCTGCACTCCTGACTCACCTTCTGCTATTGTGGATGGAAATCCTGCAGAATTCTTGAAAGCATTTGATGTCAAGGATCATCTTATCAGGATAATGTAAGAAAATCCTTTAACACAGTTTCCTGTTAGCTAAATATCCTACTGATTGATATTCTCTACACATAAATTTCAGTAGAAGCACTATACACATACAAATGATTTGAAATTGAATTGATGATTAAAACTAATACCAAGGTGCAGCTAGGACACGAGCTGGAAGACACCTGAAGTAAACAGCTGAAGTTGGAATATATTTAATAAACAAACCGTCGGCTATTAAATAAATGAGTAAATACGTATTTATCCTACTAATTTATATTTGTCTCCAACCAACCTACGGATCGATGAGTTTTACTTAATATTACAGGTGTATTTTTCAATACACATTTAATCTTATGTTCACTTACATATTACATACTTCTACGGCTTGATGAGTCACTACACTCTGATTTAAATCAGTTCTTGCAGCATATGTTAAAACATGTTATACAGAGTGTGTGTGTGTGTGTGTGTGTGTGTGTGTGTGTGTGTGTGTGTGTGTGTGTGTGTGTGTGTGTGTGTGTTTATTAACAACTTTAAATCTCAGTTATGGGAATCAAGATGGATAGAAGCATTAAGCCAGGATTTATTCCACTGGTATGCCTCATGCATTCAGTGTAAGATTGCATTTTTAATTCCTTGTAATGCTTGTTTATTACTGACTGGAGCTCTCTCTCTCTCTCTCTCTCTCTCTCTCTCTCTCTCTCTCTCTCTCTCTCTCTCTCTCTCTCTCTCTCTCTCTCTCTCTCTCTCTCTCTCTCTCTTCCACATGTACACGCACATATCCAATCCCACTGATACGGGTCACAGACTCAAGTTATTAAGGTATTTATACTTGTCGAATAAAAAACAACACACTGAACTGAACTTTATTTTTAATCAAAACATTTTAGCCTCCATTAGGAAGCACTATATTACTCCACCATGCTCTTCATAGAGTTCACAGTCCATGGCATATCCCGATGATGCGTTTTCCTCATGGTTAACGTATTTATCCAAAGGCCTCTCTGTGCTGTGACTCTTTCAGCAGAATTAGAAGAACTTTATGTCCACAAAACAAATGGGGGCTGCAGATGGTGACTCCCATGAAAGATGGCACTTCCAGCGGCATATTTCTTCCCGACATCATGGGGTGGATGATGAATGGTGCGCAACTGCGGCTCCCGAACTCACACCAGCCCAGCCATGGAGATATTCACCTGATACTCATCTGGGCCAGTGGGATGCCACGGGCAGCCATGCTGGATGAAAATGTTCACCTTTCTGCCACCCTTATGTGTCACCTCTGAGCACACTACAAATCAACAGCACAACAAAACTAGAAACCATGTTGCTTTCGAGATGGAACCTGTCTTAAGTACTTTTTATTCTTGGACAGACCCATAGATAGTAATGTACGTATTATAGGGTATATCTTAGTTTTACATACTATTACTACTACTACTACTACTACTACTACTACTACTACTACTACTACTAATAATAATAATAATAATAATAATAATAATAATAATAATTCATCTTCATTCATCTTGGTTAAGGTTGCAGATCATCTGAAGCTTTTCCACAGAAAAATAGACATAAGGAATATAGACTATATCCACTTAACTGCCACTGTTTGAAGTACATAGTTGTCTAGAATGTCTTTGTATTTTCCAGCATAACAGTTTCCAGTTTCCCTTCAGTGGATCTATCAAACCAAGCCCAAACATGCTTTAATGCCCCATTGTACAAGCTGAGCTCCATGAAGACATAGTTTGCCAAGGCTGGAGTGAATGAATTCGAATGGCCTCAACCACACTGATCACCTCTGGGATGAACAAGAATGCTGACTGCACACCAGATCTCCTCACACAACATCACTGACCTCACTAATGCTCTTGAGGCTGAAAACAAATCCCCACATTCACACTTCAAAATCTAGTGGCCTTCCTAAATAAGTAGAGGAGATTAAAACAGCAAAGAGGGATTAAATCTAGAACGGGATGTTGTGAAGTGTCCACAAACTTTTGACCATATATTTGAATATATTATTTATGACCATTATTTGAATATAAGAATGACAAAAATTCTTGCTTATTCTAAAAGAATCTATTCTTTATTTATTGGGTTCACCTTTCATTTAAGATTCATTAATGGAATATAGAGAACGTAAGCACTAGATGACTTTAAGACACAATTTGAAATATCATTTGTCAGACAGTCATTGATGTATGAAGGTGCTTTAGTAATAAGAGTTTTAAAAATGCTATAAAATTTTATAGCTAAATCTAAAGAAAACAGACAGCCAGTAGCCCGAGGCTTAACCCTATCTTATACGGTCTCCTTTTCTACAAAGTCTCTCAAACACTGTTTCTGAACAAAAATAAAACCTTGTTGATTTTACTTCATTCACATGTGTACATTGGTTCCACAGGATGAAGTGTGTATTTTCAAAATCCCTGAATAAAATTGAACACAGATCTCACACCTGAGCTGAGGATCAAACCCACAACATTGGTGTTTGGGATGTATTTTACCACTGCACTATTCTAAATGTAACACTTCACATTGCCTAAACGTAACAGTGGAATTCTAATGATCATCAGTGGCAACATCTTTGTGAGGTTCATTCATTCATTCATTCATTTTCTACCGCTTATCCGAACTACTCGGGTCACGGGGAGCCTGTGCCTATCTCAGGCGTCATCGGGCATCACCCTGGATACACCCTGGACGGAGTGCCAACCCATCGCAGGGTACACACACACTCACATTCACTCACACACTCACACACTACAGACAATTTCCCAGAGATGCCAATCAACCTACCATGCATGTCTTTGGACCGGGGGGGAGGAAACCGGAGTACCCGGAGGAAACCCCCGAGGCACGGAGAGAACATGCAAACTCCACACACACAAGGCGGAGACGGGAATCGAACCCCCAACCCTGGGGAGGTGTGAGGCAAACATACTAACCACTAAGCCACCGTACCCCCCTATAAATGTAACATATTTATGTAAAATATACTTTATAATTTTTTATTAAATTTAACTTTGGGCATATTTTCCTTTTTTTTATGTATTTCTGACAAAAATGTAAATGTAAACTACAAAAAAATCATATTTTTACAACCCTAGCTCCTTCCTAACCCGAAAAGGATAGACATACTTGATAAACAATAGTGAATTATTGTACCGTGTTCGCAACCAATTATGCATTCCATAAAAAAAATGTCTTCATGGACTGCTGAAAAAACTTCTGTACTCAAAGTGAGATGAGCAAGTCCATGTTCTATCCACGCCTCAAACCCTCAGTGCATTCAAACACATCAATACGCTTAATTAGCACAGCTTTTAATGATGTGAATCTGCCTATGTAGCGGAGGCTGGGGTTTGTGATACACCTAAATCAGTGAACAGCAATTCTGCTTCTTTCTTCTTCTTTTTTTTTTGTGCTTGTTTTAAGATCTTATTAAAGGGTTGGAACAAGAAGAATCTATAGCTAGAGCACAGCAAGAAAATCTTGATAATAAGAATCATTTCTACAGGGATTAGGAGGCAATCTCATGCAGAAGTAGAAACCATTCCCACACGCTAACATGTCTGCTTGAAAAGGTCATTGCAGAATGGATTCGCTGATCTCCACATGCTCTTGATAACAGGGTGAAAAAAAAAGGAGATTCAAGATTTGTAGTATTGATAGATTATCAGTGATGAAGCAAACGATCTACTGGGATGTTCTAACAAACTCGGTCTGCAGGCCTGGTCATGCAAAGATAACCTTTAATTAATGAGAAATGTTGTTTTGTTAAAGGGATAAAGAAACCCATACTGTTGTAATGAAGCACACAAGGACGCTCATTATTTTAGAACAATAGTTTAGTCTTTAAGGACAGAAGTGGGCTAGAATTTGTCACATGAATGCTGTTTTAAGAAAGGCAATGAGTCCAATGGCCCAACATTTATGTCAATAGAGTCTTATTTGGGTGCTTAAGTACATTTTCTGGGATCTCTTAGCAGATTAAAATCATCTGTATGTACTTCATGCTTTCTGCCTTGAATGATTCACGGAGACGGATGCGAGCACAGGCAGAAAATTCTTAATAACAATGATAACAATAGCAGGCAGTCCAAAATCCTAAGAGGTTGGGCGATGAACGACCAGCCTATCACAGGCAAGACGGCAAAACAATGGAAATCAAAAGAAAAGATGGAATTATGGCAAGAACCTGGGAATTAGATGAAATAAATAAATATATAAATAAATAGCAGATAAATGTGCTCTTCTGCTCATATGTTAAATACTACTGCTGTGGGAAAAATGATGAAATATTGTAGAAACAGGAAGATATTTTACATTACTACACATGACTACAGTTCAGCTCTCTTTAACCGGTGTGAGATGCGTTTACCTCGGTTTGGATAACCATCCACAGAATTTTAGTGGTTGTACTGTATAACACCTTCAAATCTCAGATTTTTAATTTGAGGTGACCAAGGACCATGGAGCTTCTTAGAAAGCATAAAGGTTAGATGTCAACATTTACTTTCAAGACTGGAACATTTTTGAAAAAAAACTAAACTTAAAAAAAAAAAAAAAACCTAAACATTTCTCTGAATATGCTGAATATTAGCAAGTGTGGGGGAAAAGAAATGCTTATGAAAAATGATAAATGAGTGTGAAATGACAGAGATGCTGAACATGGACACAACAAAACAGCATTTTTTGACCTCTGGTAAAATAAACAGACTGATCATTCATTCATTCATTTATTCATTCATTCATTCATTCATTCATTCATTCATTCATATTCTACCGCTTATCTGAACTTCTCAGTTCAGGATACACCCTGGACGGAGTGCCAACCCATCGCAGGGCACACACACACCGGACAATTTTCCAGAGATGCCAATCAACCTACCATGTATGTCTTTGGACCGGGGGAGATAACCGGAGTACCCGGAGGAAACCCCCGAGGCACGGGGAGAACATGCAAACTCCACACACAAGGCAGTGGCGGGAATCGAACCCCAAACCCTGGAGGTGTGAGGCAAACGTGCTAACCACAAAGCCACTGTGCCCCCCAGACTGATGACTAATTTGCTATTATTGTCTACAATGTCCTCAATGGTGGAAAAAAGGTTAATTAAATGTTGCTATATTTCTGTATTGGCCATGAATAATATACCGACCATGGCTACCACTACTGTTCAAAAGTTTGCGATCACTTGGAAATGTCTTTGCTTTTCTGGTTAGAATCATTTTGTGTTGTTCTATGAAGGTAGTACTGTAGTTCACAGCATGGTGACATACACTGCCGTTCAAAGGTTTAGGATCACTAGGACATTTCTGTTTTCTAAAGAAAAACATTTTTATCCATTTTAAAAACATAAACTGAATCAGATCAATTTTAAAGACAGATCTACATTGTCACAAATAGGCCCATTATCAGTTACCATCAGTCCTCTGTTTCAATCTCATCTGTTTGCTTATCCAACTTAATCATTTTATAAAGCTAAGTGATTATTAGAGAACCATTTTACAATCGTTCTAGCACAGCTTAAAACTGCTGTAGTGATTAAGAAAGCAAGAAAAGTCACCTTCTTTAGGTTAGATTAGTATCTGGAGTATCAGAAGTTGTGGCTATGGCTAATGGTAATGTAATTCATTCTGAATTACTCTATGACTTCTTGTGGTTACATTAAATTGTCACATTAAAAATGGTCGAGAAAATGGGTCGAAATTACCAGAAACTAAATTTTCAACAAAGTCCCATCAGCAAATCCCTTGCAACTGTCTGCAACAGTTATAACTCAGTTCTGAGTATCTTCTCTCTCATGTCCACTTCTGTTTATGTCATTTCCAACTCTTAAATATTGAAGTTTGTTATGTTTCGGCAAAACACTTGAGACTTGTTTCCAGATGGTAAGAAAGCATTTCAACGCTATACTGACTTCCTATTCTATTCTTCCCACATCCCATTAGTCATGTTACTACATGCTGAGGCAATGATGGACCAGTTATGTATGCATTTTATGCGACACACATCTCCTTTTTCCGACTGAAAACTTCTGCGCTTCTGAGAATGTTATTATGCTTTCCTCTTTGAACAGCTCCACATAAATCAACCGTTAGAGAAGGCTTCCGGACAAACAGTGTGCCTGGGGAGAGCGTTTTTCTTTTAAATTTGCTGTTCACTAGCACAAAGGAATCTAAAAAAAAAAAAAAAAAGAGCTCAGAACCCCAGGTCAGCACTTTATGTCTTTCAAAGCAATCAGGAAAGCAAAAATCTGGCATTGTGAGGACAATTTGATTAGCTAGCCCTGGCCTTGCTGCCCATTACCTACAGGAAATAGGCTACTCCCATGAGAGACGAGGCTCATTGAGCAGCTGAGGTGGAATGCAGTAATTATATCTCCAACTCACCACCAAAATGCTGCTCATTAGTTCGTTTGAGCCCCGTGCTGCAAACTCTCCATATGTCACTGTCCACTTTGAATTGATTGAGTCCTATTCTTATCCGTGTGAAGCACAAAGCTGTCGTAACAAGCACTAATGTCTCAAACTGTGCACAGTTTGTAGCGGCGTCGAGACAGACGTCCGTACTTAACGTCTGCAGAAACTGCTGCGCTCAGATGGGATTTCGTTAAGCTCTCTTTTCAACCGCCACTACCATCTTTCATTTTGATATTAGCTGACCAACACGCAGTCAGAGTCTGCAGTTAGTTAGTCTAAAATGGGGAAAAACGCAAAATAAATGAGGTTTGGAGAAGCTTAGAGGGAAGTGAGGATTTTCCTGAAGTCAGCACTACAGTGCTTAAGGGGGTGCTTAAGGTCTGGCTAATAGAAGAGGAAGATTCAAGGACAAAATATAATGACAACCAAGTCCTTGTTTTACCAACTATAATGTTTTCTGATAAGCCAGTTTCCCCATAATATGATCCGAACACCAACCCAAGGTAAATCCTGAAGTTTATTTTTATTTTTTACATACCTAGAAACACTAAGTCTTTATTAAGCTGATAAAAGAGGATGAATGACTATTTCTCAAAAGATTTGGGGTAACAGCGAGTGGTGTTCACTCTAAATATGGATCATCCTTACGGCTATACAGCTGAGCTCATAAGTTTACATCCCCCTAGCTGAATCTGCAAAATACTAATAAATTAAAATAAATAAGAGGATTCTTAGAAATTTCAGTTTTTCAGATAACAGGTTTACATATAGTCCACAAGACACAACTGAATAAACCGGGTACAAATTTATATCCCCGTGATTCTTCATTCTAGGAGGGCATGGTGGCTTAGTGGTTAGCACATTTTGCCTCACACCTCCAGGGTTGGGGGTTCGATTCCCGCCTCCGCCTTGTGTGTGTGTGGAGTTTGCATGTTCTCCCCGTGCCTCGGGGGTTTCCTCCGGGTACTCCGGTTTCCTCCCATGGTCCAAAGACATGCATGGTAGGTTGATTGGCATCTCTGGAGAATTGTCAGTAGTGTGTGAGTGTGTGAGTGAATGAGAGTGTGTGTGCCCTGCGATGGGTTGGCACTCCGTCCAGGGTGTATCCTGCCTCGATGCCCGATGACGCCTGAGATGTTCGGATAAGCGGTAGAAAATGAATGAAATGAATGAATAATTCTTCATTCTGTGTTTTTAGCTGGATGATTAACTTTTTTTATATTTTGTGAGAGTTCTTAATGAGTCACTTGTTTGTCCTGAACATGCCCATAGCTCTTCAGAAAAATCCTTCAGGTTCTAAAAATTCTTTGTTTTTCCAGCATTTTTTTTTTTCCAACAGAGTCTATATTATTCCGAGATCCATGTTTGAATGGTGCACTTGTACACATACATTGTCATTAATTTGTGTTCCGGCAAACATGTAAATAGCTTCAGATGTTTTCTTGCATGAGGGTATTCTCATAAACCTATCCCCGCTCCTCTTGGAAATAATGGACTCTGGCTTTTTTGTGCTACATGCTGGCAATTTGATTAGCTTAACTTACATTTACATTTATTCATTTAGCAGATGCTTTTATCCAAAGTGATACAAATGAGTACATGCGAGCAAAGCGAAATATCACGAAGAGGATGATATAAGTAGTGTTAGCACATAGGATTTTAATTGATCATAGAGGAAGTGGGTTTTTTGAGGATTCGGCTGGAAGTTCATTCTATCACTGAAGGACAGTCAGTTTGAAGGTTCTGGAAAGGGAGCTCATGTTTCGTTAATAAAACTCCTCTAGACGTTCCTCGTTAACTGATCGCAGGTTGCGAGAGGGAACATAAACCTCAAGGAGAGTGTTGAGGTGGAGGGGAGCGGGGTGCTATTCCAGACAAGGTCTTGTATGTGAGCTTCAAATCCTTGAACTTGTCACATTACGTCCTGTTTCAAGCTTAGCGATGGTGGTGAAACAGTTATTAAGTTTTCCAGTGGAGAAGAAAGGATTTCTTGATTTATCAGGTCAGTCTTTTTTAGGACAGGTGAAGTGTAATTAACTCACCTTTGTGGTGTGAGTACTTGTGCTGAGAGCATAGCACAAATGCATGTTTAATGTTTGACTGCATGTCTACAAACCATCATATACGAGAATGCATCCAAAACATGCTGTTCTTCATCGTGTAAATGTCGATGCCTTTGAAAATAAAACAAATCAATGAATGGATGAAATTAGTGGCTGCTTTTTTTGGAAACATGTGTGCACAAAAAAAGCAAACCTGCGATCATGAGCCACGTTTGAAAACAAACCACTAATTAATCCTGGTTATTCAGACAAAGTCTAGACAAACCCTAACCCTAGGTAACTACAGTACAACCTAATCCTATGGGCAAATCCTAATCCAAAACAAATACCGGTTTAAACACTAAACTCCTGTATACTAGCCTAGACTCTATAATGGCACATCATTAATCCTAGACTTATTCTTTCCCTTGACTGTCAGATTGAGTAAATCGACTTCCCATAACACAACCATGACCTCACTGGACTCCACATCACTCTACACTCTGACATTCACGGTCACTGGACTGTTCATTGCGCCTCACTTGTCCTTATTTCTTATTCTTATTCACCTCAATGCTCACCATTTTAAACCATGTTTAATGTCAGCCATGTTGTGAACCATCCACTCAGATTCTTTATGTTCTTGTTTTTGTTCTACAGGTTCACATATTTTGCCTGTTTAATATTTTTTCACCACTGTACAAATGAGATCGCATGTCCTGTGCATGTCCACATTTCTGAGGTTGAGTAAAGTTGTGTTAAATCTATCACTTTTTTTTCGTTTTTCATTTCACATTGATTTTTTTAATATATTAACTTTAGATGATTCAACGCATGCTATGAAAATGACCTGATGAACTGGTGTGCTGACAACATTTATTTTTGCTGTTGTTGCATCTGATCAATGGTGAAAGTTTGATTTTGACATTGGTGGGGACATAATTTATTTGACATTGGTGGGGACAAAATTTATTTGACATTGGTGGGGACAACATTCCCCGAATTTTGTGCATAAAACTGTTTTTATAAGAATACTTTCTTCCTCACATACTTGCATAATCACGTTGCATATTGCTTCATACAACGGAATCTAGCTGCAGCCGACCTCAACACATTAGCGAGAAAGACAAAGCCAATCCAACAGCGACGTGGGTTAGAGAGGCAGGACTCAAAAAAGGCAAAGGCCAATCCTTTTAGAGAGGTGAGTTACAGAGACGGGGTTCATTGCAGGGGTAAATCTGTTAACCGTTTGTGTTCCACTAGTTGCGCTATTATTTACAGAACGCCGTAGTAAAATATTTTCATCTTATTTAATGATTCGTGGATAAATGTTAAATGAAATAAGTAAAAAAGCACAAGACACAGATGGATATCAGTGGTTATGTATAAATATACATAGGCTTGGTCGAATTATTGCTAGGGACAATTGAGTGTTCCATGGATATTGGTAGGGACATGTCCCTAGCGTCCCTACCCAAATCGACACCCTTGCATCTGATGGTATCAGAACTCATCTTCTGTCTGAGGAGATGGCAAGAGATGTGACTAACACGTGACAAACGTCACGATAGCAGCCAGAGATCTTTACTATAAAAAGAAAAAAAAAATAAATAAATAAAGACATCTGAACTATAGTGTAGTACATGAGCGTTGTCCTTTCAGCTGAAACTGACTTTTTTTTGTAATCTTATCTTTGAATAATAATAATAATAATAATAATAAGAAGAAGAAGAAGAAGAAGAAGAAGAAGAAGAAGAAGAAGAAGAGGAAGAAGAGGAAGAAGAAGAAGAATACTATTACTACTACTACTACTACTACTACTACTACTACTACTACTACTAATAATAATAATAATAATAATAATAATAATAATAATAATAATAATAATAATAAAACACAATTTAAGGACAAGTTTGTTTCATAATATCTTTATTTCAATTCGCATCAATTTCTATAACACTTTTTTAAATGTCTGCTGTTGTTTTGATAAACCTAGTTTATCCTGCACTTGCATCCTCAACAGCCTTGTGTTTGTGACACTAACAAGCCCTAAATTATGAATACAAACAAATCCCTTACCATATTACTATCCTGAGCTTAGCTTAACATTTTCCACTTTAAACTTTAAACTTAACCCTTGTATGTTGTTCGTATATTTGTTACTCAGCCAGTGTTCGAGGGTCTGGTGACCCGCTGCATTATTGGGTTTTTAATTAAACACAATGAAAAATTTTATGCTAAAATATTCTACATATGTTTACTTACTTCATCCCAATTCCAAGCAATATAAACAGCATATATGGTTAATATTTGCCCTTTACCTTTATTACATTATTACCATATTACATTTTTTAATTAAAGTGCTACTCGTTTTTTTGTTGTTTTTTAATAAAAGGTAATAAAAAAAAGAAAATCAAATTTAATCAAGTTATGAGTGGAGAAAAATCAACAAATTTACAAGGAAGCAAAGTTTTTCAAAACTATTGATGTTTATGAATATGGGTCCCATAGACCCGAACGACATCCAAGGGTTAAGTAATAATTTTATTAAAGACTGTTAAGGGACAGGATTGGAATCTGATTTGTTTACTTTTGGGTTTTCTATAGAGTTGAATATGAAAATGATTTAAAAATACATCTTTAACTAAGAACGGATAGGAAAAGAAAAGCCCAAGACAAATAAACCCCAAGAGACTGACAGATGCAGTTTACACTAATTTCTCACTGTTCTTGGTTTGACCAGTAAAAAAAAAATTAGCATTTCCTTGGAAACAGGAGAATGTCTAATTTATGACTATAAGGTGAAAATATGTCTATGAGTAATACAGCTTTAAAAAGCTATAAATATCCTCTTTGGACTTCACAATGTGTGCCTTGTGCTCTAGAACACACTGAATTAACCAAAAATAAAAAAATAAAGTAAGTTTTTTGTCTCAAAGTTAAAAACTGTGATAATATCAGTGCTTCACTGTACTGAGAAAATGTTAAAACAAAAAAAAAAGGTAATTAATTTGTCTTAAAAATACATGTATGGTCCTGTTGTTATTACTAATTTATTTTTAAATGTTCTAAAGTTGTATTTTTTTAATTACCCAGACAACAGCTTGTTTGATTAAAGATTTTAGAAAAATAATCCATGAACGTTTTTTTTTTTTTTTTTTTGCAAGATTCAGAACAGATGATAGATTTGACAATACAATGATGACACGATTGACGATACAATGTACGAAGCTGTTCCAGAAGCTAAAAGAAAACCCTGTTGTTCTTGTTATATCGATCACTCTGTAGTGTCTTAAGTACTGTAAGTCAATAATCATGCACCGGCAAATTACTGTCATTTCATGTGGATAAGATTATGATAAGTGACGATCACGCCGAAGTCATCTCGTGTACACATGCAGTAGAAGTTGAGCTGTGCTGAATCTTGTAATCTTCTAAGCAGTTTCTGAGAGTGTGGATGTCAAAATGACACGTGCTGTGCCGAGGAGGAAGTCTTCACTCTATGCTGCTGAGAATATAGCAGCCGTTTGCCAGGAATCTTCAAGATACTAAGTATTACCCTGCTGAATGTTGCTCACACTCTCAAAATTCACTATGACGCCTCTTCAAGCGAAGAGCTCTACTTCCCTCCCAGATCAACTTATTCTGCCAAGTGACGTTTCACTTGTTTTCACAATACGGCCTCGCTGGTTGCAAATACACAACTATTTGCGAGTGTGAATGAAATGTTATGAAGGCTGAGAATAAGGGATAGGCAGCGACGTTCGTTCAGGATATTGAACAGGAAGGATGAAATGAGTTTCACCAACCGTCAGTGACTCACCGTTCCAATTATATATAAAACCATGACACAACAGGGATGAGTCTTATAGCATGGACTGTCAATCATATAGCGACGAGCATAAAGTTATTAGCCATTCACACAGGAACAGACATTCTGTAAATGACAGGAAGGTATTTGTGTCTTGTTTTCACACTTTTCGTCTCATTGGTTTGCTTCTCAACTGTGTCCAGATGTTCCACATTTATCACTTTATTAGTTTGTCTATTTATACTCTTCAGTGTGTCTCTAACTATGCACTCGTCTATGCTTCATTTTTTAGTATGAATTGTTACCTAGTGTTATATAAATTATTATTATTATTTTTTTAAAGGACTGTTCTGTAAAGCTGCTTTGAGACAAGTGTTAAAAGCTACTGTATACAACTAAATTTGAATTGAATTTAATTGACATAACAACAAACGGGCAAAATTGTATTTTTTTGTTTGTTATGATTTTTTTATTCTTTATGTATTTCTTTGTTCATTTTGGATGAATAGAAGCACCGTTACTTCATATAACGTCATTTAATTGGTTTAGTTGAGCCATGTTTGTTATATTTCCAGCCTAATTTTGATTTACTAATTTATTTATTGATTCATTTATTTTCATTCATTTTCTTATCCGAATATCTCAGGCGTCATCGGGCATCGAGGCAGGATACACCCTGGACGGAGTGCCAACCCATCACAGGGCACACACACACACTCTCATTCACTCACACACACACACACACACTACGGACAATTTTCCAGAGATGCCAATCAACCTACCATGCATGTCTTTGGACCGGGGGAGGAAACCGGAGTACCCGGAGGAAACCTCCGAGGCACGGGGAGAACATGCAAACTCCACACACACAAGGTGGAGGCGGGAATCGAACCCAAAACCCTGGAGGTGTGAGGCAAAATGTGCTAACCACTAAGCCATCGTGCCCCCCCCCCATTTATTTTCATTAAGAACTCAATCCATCTCAGTGATAAAAGTGGATCATTGACTAGACTTGTAAAGACTCTATGCACACAATTCACAATTCTATGCACACACATTCACACGTTTATTTATACCTTTAAATACAATTTATTTAGCTAATCCACCGACTGGTATGTATGTGGGAGATGAGAGAAAACTGGAAAACAGTAACCTAACCAGGGACGTGGAGCTGTGAGGCAGGGATGCTACTTGCTACTCCACCTTTCTGCCATTTTTTTTTTAAACACAATCAGAATTGATTGTCTAAGCTAAGCCAATACCAAATGCTCTAATGAGAACAATATTTCCTTCATTTCTTGATAATATGTACTGTACATATCCCATTTTGGCCCCAAGACATGTGTCTTCTTTGTCATACTCATATAAATCTCCACTAGTTCCTGATGAACATTATTGCCTGGAATCTATTTGTAATAAATCATATGAATAAGTAGAATATGGTATGATTTCACAAAAATTACGTAGTTTCTAAAGGAAATAAAGCTAATCATACAGCTAAACCAAGACGGTAACACATCGAGCTCCCAGACTTAGTCTCATAACCGCACGCAATTCCTCCTCCTTTTTGGTTAGTTTCTGAGAAAATGACAGTAGTTCCTAAACAATATGCTTTAAAACGAATAACTATAATAATCTGTAACCTGAAGAGGTTAATCTTTGTAACCTTTTGTACAAATTATATGAGACCATACTGGTTTTGCTGACCTTAACAACGAGGGCTTGATGATCTGAGTTCAATGACTCTAATCATTACAAGCAAGCCTTACATTTTAGAGTCATAAAGATAAATTGGTCCTCAAAGGTATTACCAGGATTTAATGTTTCTCCTTATCTCTCTCTCTCTCTCTCTCTCTCTCTCTCTCTCTCTCTCTCTCTCTCTCTCTCTCTCTCTCTCTCTCTCTCTCTCTCTCTCTCCTGCTTGTCTTCTCAGTCAGAAGAATGAACTGCTTCTTTCTTGCCCCAAACTGCAATTAAAGAAGCCCCAGCTGTGCTACATGGGACAGCAGTACAGCTGTACTCCTGACTTGTCTGAATAATTCAGACGTCTGGCACGTAGGGAGCAAACCTCCACTTCATCTCCTGAGTCAGAGATCAGAGGTAAGGATAATAGTCTCCTGTGTCTGTAAATCTGTTGTGCACAAATGACATAACCCTTGCTCTTTTCTTAAAAACATATAGCTGAATATAGCAGTGAGAACCAGGGCGCACATTCTTTGTCAAAAGGTGTAGCTTTTTTGTGTGTGTGTGTGTGTGTGTGTGATTATTTATTTATTATTCAGTTGTAACACAAGATGTACATTTTATTTTGTTAAATGTCTAATCGTATGTGTGTACGCATATGTGGTAACCTAGTAGTTAAGGTGTTCCCAGGTTCACCAAGCTGCCACTGCTGGGCACCTGAGGCAGGCCCTTAACCATCAAATGCTCGGTTGTATGAAATCCCCACTCATGCAGCTCCCACCACCATGCTTGACTGTAGGCAAGACACACTTGTCATTGTACTCTTCACCTGGTTGCCGCCACACACACTTCACACAGTTCACTAAGAGAACCATGAATGCCAACATGTACTGTGACGTACTGAAGCAGAGCATGATCCCCTCCCTTTGGAGACTGTACCTCAGGGCAGTATTTAACATGATAACAACCCCAAACACACCTTTAAGACAAACACTGCCTTTCTAAAGAAGCTGACGGTAAAGATGATGGACTGGCCAAGCATGTCTCCAGACCTAAACCCTATTGAGTATCTGTGGGTCATCCTCAAACGGAAGGTGGTGGAGCACAAGGTTTCTAACATCCACCAGCTCTGTGACGTCATCATGAAGAAGAGGAAGAGGACTTCACTGGCAACCTGTGATACCCTGGTGAACTCCATGCCCAAGAGGGTTATGGCAGTGCTGGAAAATAATAGTGGCCACACAAAATATTGACAATTTGGGTCCAATTTGGACATTTTCACTTAGGAGTGCACTCACTTTTGTGGCCGGCGATTTAGACATTAATGGCTGTGTGTTGAGTTATTTTGAGGGGACAGCAAATTTACACGTTATACAAGCTGTACACTTTATATTGTAGCAAAGTGTCATTTCTTCAGTGTGGTCACATGAAATATGAGATATAATAAAATATTTACAAAAATGTGAGAGGTTTACTATACTCACTACTGTGAGAAACTGTATATATATTTAAATTATATATAAAATTCGTATTGCATAAATACCTATGGCTCTATTTCAAATAGGCTGATTATTACTGCATACATTTACTGTAAATAATGACATTTGTAGTTGAAGGTTTGACTGGATGGAATATATGAAAATATGTGTAAATCTTTGGCAAATGCTGAGTGAGGAAAATAATTACCTTTTAATTATTTACCTGTTTCTATGGTGTTTAGCCGATGTTAATTCATTTTGTTGATTCATTTTATTTAATTCTATTTAGAAATATTAATGACTCGCAAGACCTAATATTTATTTGTTTGTGTTTGTTTGTTTGTTTGTTTGTTTGTTTTTATGTTTTATTTAATTTTCTACCGCTTATCCGAACTTCTCGGGTCACGGGGAGCCTGTGCCTATCTCAGGCGTCATCGGGCATCAAGGCAGGATACACCCTTGACGGAGTGCCAACCCATCGCAGGGCACACACACACACACACACATTCACACACACACTACGGACAATTTTCCAGAGATGCCAATCAACCTACCATGCATGTCTTTGGACCGGGGGAGGAAACCGGAGTACCCGGAGGAAACCCCCGAGGCACGAGGAGAACATGCAAACGCCACACACACAAGGCGGAGGTGGGAATCGAACCCCCAACCTTGGAGGTGTGAGGCGAACGTGCTAAACACTAAGCCACCGTGCTCCCTATTTATTTATATGTTTGTTAGTTTTATTTATTTATTTATTTATTTATTTATTTGTTTGTTTGTTTATTTATTATGTGTTTGTTTCTGAACATATCGAGGTGATGGCAGACACAGACACATCCATGGTTAATCCTGCTTGGCTTAAAGCAGGATTTTGTTTAAAACCTTTCTGAAATTCTTCTATTGCTATTCAATAAACATCAGAGTCTGAAGATCATCACCAGACTTGTGGATATTGTCTCACCTTTGCTGAATTTCTAACTACTTGGTGCCGTGACCTGTATAGCTGACTAACATCCCTCTGGTGATTAACACGATAATTTACAGAGCATGAGAAAAGCTGGCTGGATCCTTTCTTTGACAAATAGTAGAGGAATAAGTATAAGGAGTGTCCTCTCAGGGATTCAGAGAAGATATACTAAACATCATGGACATAGCAGACCTTTTTTTTTTTGATGATGTAGTCTGGCTCATTATCCAGTTATGTTCCCATGACAAGGGAACATTCAGATCCAGCAAGATTTCTAAAAGAATCCTAACTAAAATAACAGTACATTAGTTAATAGCAGCAAAGAACAGCCTGTTCATAAGGAATTAAAACTGATCTCCGATAGTCAAAGCATCGACTTTTTCCAGAAAAAAAAGCTTAAGAGTATGCCAGGCATGACAATATCATATGTGACACCTCACCTATTAAAAGCATTCTATATCTCCTTGTGATATTACCACGGACAGCACCAGTTCAGCACCATGGTTGTTATGGATATCATGTCATGGTGTCAGGGAACATGGGAATAAAAGCAGACCCAAATGCAGGAATACCAAAATAAATAATAATAATAAAAAAAATAGATTTATTAACAAGACACAAAATAAACAAAAACCAAAACACTGACGAAAAGGATGAGGACTCAACATGGAGGAAATAATTACACATAATGATTAAACCAATAACAAACAGGAAAGTGAGACAAGACACGTGACAGAAAACACTGCTGGAACGCCCCCTAATGTTCTGGCAGAGAATGTCCAAGCAGAAGTCCTGACAGCCGGAGAACACCTGGAAGCAGGGCCGGGCATCAAAAGCCTGCCAAGAGGTCATCAAACAATCAAAGCAGCGCTCCAAACCCCACACCCTCCTGGAGAAAGAGAAAGAGCTATATGGGGTGCAGCACTTCCAGGAAGAAAACAGGTCGTACGGCCTTGAAACTAATGCCTGTTACTTTTTCCCCCGCAAATTTCCCTGAAACTGCCTCGTTGCTGCACTAAACCACCCTGAAGCCAAGCTAACTAAATACCTTCCTTTTTTTGCCTAATTTCTTTGCCTCCTAAAATTATTAATGATTAATGATTTAAATAAATATTTTTTTGTTCACCTCAGCTTGTCCTCTCTGGGTCTATGTTCTGGCCTCCGAGCCTTATGTTGCCATAAATGTATTAGAGAATGAAGAACATGGTGCTAGATTGACTGACAACCGTAACAGACTCGAAAAGCTAAACACCGCTTTAATAGATGAACATAAGAGACACAAGAATACTGCTGTAAATGTGCAAAGGACTTTCTAAAGACTTCATCCAGTGAAATGACTGAACAGACTGAGACTGAGATTGCTTAAAATATTCTGCTATTTTAGACAAAATCCTGGAAGTTCTCTGGATACACTCTATTCTCATTTATCTCATAATGTCTTTATAAAGTCAATAAATAAATGAAATGAGATACTGAAACTGAAGGCCTTTTCGATTTATTTATTTACTTTTTTGCTTGTGATTTTTGGAAAAATAATTGTGGTCATATTTTTGCACATATTTCAGTAGCTTTATCTAAATTTGGGCAGATGGGAAAGCAGACAACAGGTGCATGTAGTAAAGGACACTTTAATATTCTGCACATTTGTAGGTCTCGGCTCTCTCCCTGGTGAAGTAATGAGTTTAATTTGCTGAAATTAAACACAGTTGTTGTGGTAAAGAGAAGTCTCATTAGCATAAAGAGTACACATAATGAAAGCGTTTTCATTTTGTTTGCTGATATCTTCTTTACCCTCATGTCTTGTTTATTGCATTATTTTATTAAATAGATATGGGGTCAATTCGCAGTCCATATATCTTAGTTACTTAGCATAAAGAGACCAAATCTTTTCATTCATTCATTCATTCATTCATTTTCTACCGCTTTATCCGAACTACCTCGGGTCACGGGGAGCCTGTGCCTATCTCAGGCGTCATCGGGCATCAAGGCAGGATACACCCTGGACGGAGTGCCAACCCATCGCAGGGCACACACACACTCTCATTCACTCACGCAATCACACACTACGGACAATTTTTCCAGAGATGCCAATCAACCTACCATGCATGTCTTTGGACCGGGGGAGGAAACCGGAGTACCCGGAGGAAACCCCCGAGGCACGGGGAGAACATGCAAACTCCGCACACACAAGGCGGAGGCGGGAATCGAACCCCGACCCTGGAGGTGTGAGGCGAACGTGCTACCCACTAAGCCACCGTGCCCCCCCAAATCTTTTCATGACTACAAAATAATATGTTCTACCATTTTACAATAATTGATTGACTTCTCTATCCATCTTCTCTATCTTCTCTGAAGGGGAAACACCTTGTTGTTGACACATACAATGTACACTTACCCCAGGTAGGCCACCTGCCTTTTCCAGCCAACTTTTGAAATCTTTTGAAACTGCAGTTTCCATTTGAGTCTGGTTCCTCTTAAGGTTTCTTCCTCCTCCATCTAAGGGAGTTTTTCCTCACCACAGTCACATCCGTCACCTCAGGCTTGTTCATTGGGGATAAATACAAACACATTTAAAAATCAGTTTAATATTAATCTCGAATGTTCACTCAATCACTCATTTTCTACCGCTTATCCGAATCTTGAATGTTTTTTATTATATTTCTTCTTATATCTTCTTTAAAGCTGCTTTGAGACAACACCCATTGATTTGAACTGAATTAAACAATTGTCTAGTGTCAGTGTGATTTGACTTTCACCCAAAGAGCAGGAACAGTTTTTCTCCCTTTGCTCTTACAGTCCCACAAATCTACTTAAGTGTCACTTACACACCATAAAGTATATCACAGTTTGCATCCGTCCATTCATTCATATTCCACTGTACAATGATTATCCTGCACTGAACTTAGGTCACAAGACAGGGGACAACATAGACAGTGTGCCAAACCATCGCTATGCATAACCACATGTAACCGTATGCTTTTTGTGGTCTGCGTTGTGTTTAGAATGGGTGAAGAAAGACAGGAGGTCGCTGGATTGGGTCTGCATAGAGAATGTATTTTTATATAGACAGGCCTTCACGGCAGCCTCAGCTCACACATCAGTAACACTCTTTCGTTCGGGAGAAAGACAGAAAAAGAGAAGAAAAATCGCAGTAACTCCGTACACTTAAACTTATACAGGGCAGAGAGAATTAAACATGACAGTATAAACTTACAAAAATATAGTTCATCAGTGCATACCTGCATAGAGAATGTATTTTTATATAGACAGGCCTTCAGCCTCAGCTCACACATCACTAACACTGCCAATAAAAATAACAATCCCAAATATACCAATCTGATCTTACATCTGTGAATATCTAACGAAATGAATAAAAATTATTTAAACATTGTGTATTTCTGTGTGTGAATTATTTTTAACCTATGCTAACATCTAATCTGTAGCATGGAACACAGCATACCTCTTTCGTTCGGGAGAAAGACAGAAAAGACCGCTAAACCCTGGGCTTGAACCATTTTGTTGTAAGGGGGGGGGGGGGGGATCACCTCCTTACAGACCCTTTTTTTACAGACCCTTTTTTATATTTTTATAAACACTGTTTTAAACAATTTTGGAACTGTATGCAATGCATATTAAGAGGAAAATCTTGTGAAATAACACAATCTTAACCTTGTTACACACACACACACACACACACACACACACACACACACACACACACACACACACACACACTCACACACACTACAGACAATTTAGAGATTTTCCGATGGAGGAGGAAACTGGGATACGCAGAGAAAACCCCCAAAGCACAGGGAAGTCATGCAAATTCAGGATGGATGCAAGAAATCAAACCTCTATCGTATGAACCACAAAGCCACCATGCCCCCTGGACATCAGTGATAATGTTCAATAATGTTCATTTCATTTTTATATTTTCTTAAGACTTAAAGATTTTCTGTGCTTCTGGCAAACGAGACTAATGTATTAGTAATAATAAATCACTGCAGGTTGAACATGATACACAAATACAATGAAAAAATGAATGTAAAAATAAATTATGTAATAAATCAATTCAGCAAATTCCACAATTTCATTATTGCCGTTGGATTAAAATGAATGAAGCAAAAAAAAAAAAAAAAAAAAAAAAACAGAAATGGAAAAAAAAACACTTGTTATAAAATATCTTTGAAAGAAATAATAAAGAAATAATAAAGAAATATCTTTGTTATGTCTTTGTTATGTTTATGTCTTGTCTTTGTTGTCTTGTTATGTCTTGTGCGTAGCTGAATAAATAGCATATGAACGCATTTCTTTTATGAACTATAACAGCACCTGTATGTATGGCGGCGCGACAACACGTCCGACTGATAAAAATCTCTACGTTCAAAAGCTGAGGTCAACATAGCAGCACAAATACAAAGCCTGAGTACAAATCTTGTAAATTTGACACGGGATGCCGTGCTCTTTTTTGTAGTTCAGCCAGTCTAGAAAGAGATGGACATGATTTATTCAGTTCTTGAAAGAGGCGTCTGCTGACATCACTGTCTCATATGATTCCCTGAGGATCCACTGAAGCCCTGACAAGCTCCTCAGTCTGGGTTCAGCGCCTGCCCTGTCAGACTGTGAAGCTACAGGCCTCACCGTTACATCTGCTGCTTTTGACAAAGTGGAAGATGAAGCACACTAATTGTCCTCTGCAGTCTCTTCTTGATTGCTCACCAAGTCTATCATGATAGTGTTTAAACATGTCACTGTGGGGAAAAAAATATTTTGAAACTATGTTATGGCTAAAACAGCTATAAACTGTCATTCTTCTACTTTCTATATAGATGTTTATTAAAAAAATAATAATAAAAAATCATAGACACTAGATCAGAAAACTGCATACTCACAAACACACACAGACCAATCCAAGAAATTTGCCAGTCCACCTGTTGGCATGCTTTTAGCGGTTTTAAAGGTGGTAGAGCGTTTTCTTATTTAGCGCCCAAACTTTGGAATAGTCTTCCTGATAGTGTTCGGCACTCAGACACACTCTCCCAGTTCAAATGTAGATTAAAAACATCTCTTTAGTCAGGCGTACACATAATACATCCCATAATATTGTGCACCATTACATCAGACTTGCACATTTTTTATGAACTGTTAATCCCTCTACACTGCTTCTCTCTTTTCACCCACCCTTCCTGAGGCATCCAGACATTGTACCAGCTCCGATCGTCTTTCATCGGACCTCCACCGAGACGAGGCCGACTCTGTGAGAATCCTGAGACATCTACAGATCTACCAGCTCCAGTTGGACTCTGTGATACTAAAGAGGAGGTGTGAACTCCATGTGATCCTTACACCAATACTACATTTGTTTGACTGTATATTTATAACCACAACCTCTAGTGTCACCCATATGACGATGGGTTCTCCTTTGAGTCTGGTTCCTCTCAAGGTTTCTTCCTTTAATAATTTAAGGGAGTTTTATCTTGTTACTGCTGCCTGAGTCACCTCAGACTTGTTCATTGGGGGATAAATACTTACACATTGTGAACTATAGATACCTAATAATAATCTTGAATTTTTATGTTTTCTTTATATTATTCCTTATGTTTACCTTCTGTTCTATGTTTATGTTCTGTAAAACTGCTTTGAGACAATGTCTATTGTGAAAAGCGCTATACAAATAAACTTGAAATTGAAATTGATCAGGACTGGAAACTATTATGCAAAAAATGCCTGATCATACACATTCAAATGAGAGAGAGTGATGAGTCTACATGAATTTGTATAAAACTTACCCATCAAACTGAATTTTTTTTTTTATATATATCCAATTAGATGTATCGACAATATCCATATTTGTGTGATTCCTTTCACAAGGATCGAACAGCATCTGAGCCAAACAGAGCCGAGTGATACAAACTCCCATCTTGGCCCAGCAAAATAAGCTTTCACACGGGCAGATACTATTACACTACTATTTTAGCTCCACAGCCCATAAGCCCATTTTCTGTCGTCGGTTATCACAAATCCTAGTAGAATTGTCCTGTTTCCTAATGATACTCAATATTCCTTCGCTGAAGTGTCCCGGCAATTGCACTGTCATCAAAACGCCAATTTTCAGTAGACTTACTAGCTTTCAGAACAAAGGACCGAGCTTCACAGCTGGTGTGCCTCAGCTAAATGAGCATGCTTATTTCCTCTATAACGTGCAAGAGTGCCATAAAAAGTAGAGGACTACATCAAAAAATGTCACTCATCCATTGGCAAATTATCCACTCTCAGTTAAGTCATAACTACTGTTATGAAGGGTGGAAATTTTTACCAAAGCATAATGTAATGTAATGAAATTCAGATGGTATACATAGTAATAAAGACTAAAGAATATTTTCTCTACATAAAATGACCCCTCTAAGACAGAAACCTCTATGATATAAAAAAATATATTGCTTTGTGACATCTTCCAAGCTATATTACATAATACAGTGGTACCTCGAGATACGAGTTTAATTCATTCCAGAACCGAGCTCGTAAGTCAATCGGCTCGTATCTCAAACGAATTTCTCCCATTTAAAATAACTGAATTCGATTTAATCCGTTCCGGACCTATGAAAAATCCCCAAACCATTGTAAATTATGAATAAAGATATGTTTTTAAATAACAAATAAACATGTATAATTAACAAATGCATAATAAAATATGAAACAAAGAATTAAGAGTTATTTAGCATAATAGTCTTACCTTGCAGACAGACGAGTGCGGCTAACGAAGGTGAACGGCGAGGAGGAGGGAGGGAGGAAGGGATGCAGGCGCTCTAGACACGTACGTAAACGGCGCTTTTTTAGAACTTAAAACTATTTTCCTAACTTTAAAAATTAAACTACACTTTCCTTATTTCAAATGAAAGAAAAAAACTTAAAACAATGTACTTAACTTTAAACTTAAACTAAGCTTAACATTTACGTAAATTTAATCATCACTTGTTTTTGCCTTCTTGGTTGCACTTTTCTTTCTTTTGCGAGTGAGCGAGAGATGCTCTGGGATGATGCTCGACCCTGCGCGCCAACTAGCGGGACGCTCCGGAAACACGGGTCGTATCTCGGATTTGGGCTCGTATCTCGAACGAAAATATGGCCCGAGCTCCGGCTCGTATCTCGAAAAACTCGTATGTTAGGCTGCTTGTATCTCGAGGTACCACTGTAATGTGTTAAACCTACACAATGCTGAATCCTCTTTCTGACTGATAGTCAGAAAGTGTTGATTAATGTTCCATACCATCAGCTTTAACACCATACCAGCAGTTCCATACCAGCAGCTCCCAGTATTTGTAATTCAAATCACTGTTTTTTTTTTATTAATGTTTACATGGTTACTTTGCAGGCTATAAAGCTTTTTACGTATTACGTTTTTATGTATAGTGTTCACATGTCAAGCTACAACACATTATGGGACACTGACATACAGGATGTTCACTGAGCTAATCAGGTCGTTGAATATTAAAGCAGAAGCAATAGAGAAATTTAAACCAAGTGCGTTTTTACTTTCATCACTTGTAAGCATTGGAACTGATTTAGTTTCTCCAGAGCTTTGGTGGAACAAAATACAAATACACAACAGTGTGAGACAAGTGAAGGACAAAAATACACAGCACAGTATATACAGAGCAGTGAATACAGAGAACAATGACCAAACAGGACAACAAAGCAGTATTGTGCAGGAAAACTATTAGTCAATGTCCCATAAACTATCGTATAGTGCAGTGCAATAATGTGACTCCAACGTCTTCCAACTTAAATTCTTACTTCTGATTGGCTAGAAAAGGTTGATTTTCCATACCAGTAGCTCTAATAGTGCTCGCAGTATTTGTAATTTAAATCATAGGTGATTAAGTCACTTAAAACTATCACACAATGCCACATAATTTATTGTATAGTATAGTGCAATAATGTAACAGCAATGCTGGTAGTAAATAGAACCTCATAAATAAAAAAAAAACTATCTGATTCAGCTTTGTAAAGTGCAGGTGTGCTGTGATATTGAGTCATTCTGGGTTAGATGTTTGATTAGCCCAGGTGAGCGTTGGGATGCAATAGGGTGTTGAGTAATCTGAGTGCCTCAGGGAAGAATCTGTTGTTGTGTTAGAGGCAGTTATGCTCTGGTACTTTCTGCCAGATGGCAGGAGGGTGAAGATTCCCTGAGAGGGATGAGATGGGTCATCTGTATTGCTAGTAAAATTGCAGATACAGTGGTTATATGAGGTGTAAATGGTTAGGTAGAGAGACCATGGTGGTATTTTCAGCAGTTATCACAGGCCTTTGTAGGGTCTTGTGGTGCAGTTCCCATACCACACAATGAGACAGCTGGTCAGGATGCTATCTATTGTCCCTCTGTTGAAGGTGGTGAGGATGGGAGGGGGAGGTTGGCTCTCTATAGCCTCCACAGGAAGTAGATAGGTCTTGACATAAAAAAAAAGTAGTCTCGGAGTGAACACATGATATTTCCATTTCTTTGATTTGGTTGTATTCGAGACCAGCTCATTCGAGTCCGTGTCAAGGCCGAGTCCGAGTCTCGAGTACTACTGTACAACACTGACAGATACCTAATTGTCTAGGCTAATAAGCTAATGAAACTCAAGTTCAGGATAGGCAAGGTGTCATGTCAATGCATGAGAATGGCTTTACATCCTATTCAAAGCAACACAGCATGGATTAAATGCATGACCATTAAAGACTACGATTCCCAGAACTCAGAACAAACTAGGAACATAGCTGCAAAATACTACAGCATGCATCATCCCTCACAAACCCGTTTAAATTCTTCCTCATTCTGGCTGAACACAAATCACAGCCATAGTTAAAGAGTCTCATACCTGGGATTCCAAGCCTTCTGATAAATCTGCTTAGTGTTCACAGTCACGACTGCTCTTCTGCGTTTTTGGTTTATGTTTCTGTCTTTTTATTTTGCCCAGTCGACTCTGCCTGACTTCTACTTTTATTCTGACTTTGATTCTCTTTCAAAAATTCAAGGTAAGGCAAGGTCATACACAAAGGGCCGATCTAAAGATACATGGCTCAGAACTCAAACGTTTGGAAAATGAACTGTAACACTTCCACATTGAAGTTCAAGTCCATGTCCTTCAAAGGAAAAATAACAGAAGAAAAGATTTAAAATTCACTGGAGGGCATCCTCTAGTGTCTTGGAGGAGAAATGCCTGGGCAAGACAGGAGAGTGATAACGTACTGTATGGAAAGCTTGTTAGCTAATCAACTGTATTAATACAGACAAAACAAAGTAAAGCAGGCAAAATCAGAAAATAATTTTTGCATTTTTTTCTCGCTCCTTCTAGCTGATCATATAACAGCTACCAATTGCAGAGGGTGAAGTCTAACACTTGCATCGTCCAAGACTCATGAAGCAAACTTCTACGTTTTTCCAACTGCTGCATCATAGTACAGTGTAACACACTCAGCAAAAACAGCTATCAACCTCCCTCCACACACACACACACACACAAGCTCACAGGAATCCACAATAAGCTAGTTAGTGTTGCTGTGATTGACAGGGGAGAGTCAGTGCTGCCAATCTTACCACCCACACAGCACTGACAATTGTGCTTTCTCAACTAACAGGAAAGTATTTTTGTTGTTGTTGTGCTAATAAATAATACCTATTGGAATAGGAATAACACTTTATAAATGTGTATAATGATTAAGTCACTTGCCATTACGACATTCATAGAAACACTGAGACACTTCCATATATGAAAAACTGTATTGAACACCAAGTTTCAAGACACAGGTGGCATCCCATTCAAGGGACCTTAATGAAATCATCTCCTGACACGACTGGAATAGTTATTAAGGCAAGAGAAGGTGTAATTAAGGATTGGGAAAGAAATGACACATGCAATTAACTTTTTGTCTTGAGACCTGACTCTTCTACTGATTGGGTCTGCAATTCAACAAGATATCATGAAGCCAATTGTGGTGTTCCAGCTGCTGTTCCTAATAATTCTGTAGGTTTTCTATTGATAGAGATTGAGGTCCAGTGACAGGTACATTTACAGCATTTAGCAGATACCTTTATCTCATTTTCATACAACTGAGCAATTGAAGGTTAAGAGCCTTGCTCAGGGGCCCAGCAGTGGCAGCTTGGTGGATGTAGGAATCAAACTCACAACCTTCCGATTGGTAGCCCAACACCTTAACCACTAGGCTACCACATCCCTACAAAGGGGCATTACATTCAGCAGACACACTTATCCAGAGTGACTTACATTTTATCTTATTGCATACAACTGAGGGGTGGAGGCCTTGCTCAAACGCTTGGTGGACATGGGATTCGAACTGATAATCATCCAAGTGGTGGTCCTTAATGCCTTAACCACTAGGCTACCACATCCCATAAGGTAAATGTGCCATGATGACCAATAGGTGACCTATGTACTGTAGATGAAAATGTAGAAATATAAATAATGTAATGCTATTGTTATTCTCGAAGGCTTTCTACTGATTCGTTCCCGAGAGGAGGGTAAGATCTAAGTGTTTTGTTTTGTTTTTTTTTTACTCTCTGCTCTGCTCATAAAACTCCTACAGGGGTTATTGTTGATGCGCAGTCCTCTGAAGCAAGTTTTATGGCTCTACTTTTTAAGTGGCCAAGCCTTGTCCTTTGCAGTCCCTACGCTTCTAACTCTATGTTAATTTCCCCACAAACTAAAATCCAATGGGCTATGTCAGTGAGGTAAATCAAGCTGCGGGTTTTTATCTGCCTGTAATCACAATGTGGCAGATGTAAAATGGGCTATTCGTATGATGCATGGGATACAGTATCTCAAAGCCATCACATCAAAATTGTCTTTTGCGATGGCTGGTCCAGGGAGCAGAGAGCTGTTGAGAAAAGAAACACTGAACCTATGTGGGAAAAAGCACCATTAAAATAATTAAAATTCTAAATATCATGTTATATTACAAGAGTAATATACATATAATCTAATCTAAAAATAAATTAAATAATATGATTCGGAAAGGAAGCCATGATGTTAAAAAGAGCAGTCTTAAGAATCGTGTGGAAAAGGTGCAGGAACCTAAATAAATAAAAATTACTTACAAAAACGTAAGATACAGAGATTATCTACTTTAATTCATTTCATTTCTTTTTATTTAACATCTATATTGTATATGGTAAAAAAAATCCTGACAGGATGGTGAGTGTCTATACTGTACATGTTTCTTTATGTCTCTTTACAATTGGGGGAAAATAAAAGTTTAACATTTGAGTAACATTTGTCTGTCTTTAAAAAGACTACTGTACAATATGTTAAATAATATATCTAATCTACAAAAATCTTTAAGTATTACATCATATGTATAGATGTTTTGCACTGACACTGAGGAGTTGAATGTCACTTACTGTACAAAACAAATATGTATTATTTTGCTGCCGTTGTCTCTTTTTTCCCTTTTTTTTTTAAGTTTTGTCTGAATAACAAGGTGATCAGCTTCAAACTTTTCAAATCACAGACTTTCTGACTATGAAAAGGTTTCATTTAAAAATCTTGAAGGGCATCTACTCAACATGGGGTCCAGATGGAGGAAAACATTTCAAATGCCTTACTGGGTGCATGATTAGGAGTGTGTTGGAATTATAGCATTAGTGTACTTTATATTTGTGTGTGTGTGTGTGTGTGTGTGTGTGTGTGTGTGTGTGTGTGTGTGTGTGTGTGTGTGTGTGTGTGTGTGTGTGTGTGTGTGTGTGTGTGTTGCCATTGAAATGAAAATTAGGAATCATATTTTTTCCCCCTTTTTATGTGGATTTATTTTTAATAAAGATTTATCAGTTATTGATCAGATGATTCATCAATATATTTAAAATGCCTATTCTCCAAGGAGTTCTGTTTATTTATTTATTTATTTATTTATTTATTTATTTATTTATTTATTTAATTTATTTTATTTTTTGAATGATTTCTTGTGTTGTTTTTTTTTTACATTTACAGTACGCTGCTTAAGGGCATGTGTTGTTTTTTTTTTTTACATCATTTACAGTACGCTGCTTAAGGGCATGTGTTTTTTTTTTTTTGTTATTGTGTCAGATTTGTCTCTCTGTCATACCATACTTTATATAATCGTCATTAAATATCCACTAAATTTATCACAACATCATCAATAATTGTAGCACATCATTAACTTGAGCACGGACCATAAAAGGATCTACCTCTTTTCTCCTCCGCCTCTTTTTCTCCCCACAAGAGAGCTAAATAATAAAACACGTCATTTTTATTCCCCTTTCACCGAGTGCGTCCGAATTATATAAATTAACATTTAATAATTCCAATCTCATAAATTGACTTTCAAACATTTTAATTAGCAAGCACTTTGCTCACCACACACTCCCAGCAGATGGATGCCCGTGTCATCCAATTCGAGGAACCGGCAATTACCAACTCATTTGCATTCTTATTTCAAAAATGTCTTCCCCCAAAACCATCTCACTTAAGGAGCATTTTATCTTTATAGCTCCGGATTTAGCATAAGATGGTGGTCAAGTGTTCATTTACTAATTTCCCCTGAAGACGAGGTAAAAAATGAAAAAACCTCTTTCAGTGAGTAAGTAAACACACAAGAAGAATATGACGAGTAAAAGTTTTTATCTATTTTATTTTTTTTCTGACATAACAATAGTTCATATTTAGATTTTCCTTATATTCATTCATTCATTCATTTTCTACCGCTTATCCGAACTTCTCGGGTCACGTGGAGCCTGTGCCTATCTCAGGCGTCATCAGGCATCGAGGCATAATACACCCTGGATGGAGTGCCAACCCATCACAGGGCACACACACTCTCATTCACTCACACCCACACACACTACGGACAATTTTCCAGAGATGCCAATCAACCTACCATGCATGTCTTTGGACCGGGGGAGGAAACCGGAGTACCCGGAGGAAACCCCTGAGGCACGGGGAGAACATGCAAACTCCACACACACAAGGTGGAGGCGGGAATCGAACCCCCAACCCTGGAGGTGTGAGGCGAACGTGCTGCCATGTCTAAATGTACTATAAATGTTCTCAGTGCACATAGTTTTTATTATACTACTAAATACTAGTTTACATGTCTTTCATTTCTTTTAGAAGTAAATGATACATCTCTGAAAATATCCACTTATATGGCAAGGACATTAGAACAGCATGGAAAGTAAACTTATATAAAGTCATATATTCGAATGAACTCAATATAATGAACAATAAGCAGATGTAAGAAAATAGTGTGAGATCTACCAGAAGCCACCAGACTGGAAGTATGGGAAATATGTGAGATTAAGCTTTGTTTCTGTAGCAAACAAGCAGAACTCGATGCCAACGGCTCAGACGATGCTAGTGCTTTCAGACAGTCAACCATCCCAAATCTAATCTAATCATCTGCTGGTTACAGTGATAATTCTATGTAAAGCCTACAAACATGCAACCATTCATTCATGAGACATCACACTAATGAGTCTCTCGGCGGGGAGCACAGACAGACACAGGATGAACGGACAACGTGAGAAAATATAAGAAGCTTCAGGATTGAGACTTGTGTCCTTGTTATTTTCATTTGATCTCGGTGCTGTCTAGAAATTATATTTTGTCCTATGAGTAAATATAGTTAGTTAAAGTTAGAGTTTCACTGAATTTAAGGAAGAGGGAGCACGGTGGCCTAGTGGTTAGCACATTTGCCTCACACCTCCAGGGTTGGGGGTTCGATTCTCGCCTCCGCCTTGTGTGTGTGGAGTTTGCATGTTCTCGTTCCTCAGGGGTTTCCTCCGGGTACTCCGGTTTCCTCCCCCGGTCCAAAGACATGCATGGTAGGTTGATTGGCATCTCTGGAAAATTGTCCGTAGTGTGTGAGTGAATGAGAGTGTGTGTGTGCCCTGCGATGGGTTGGCACTCCGTCCAGGGTGTATCCTGCCTTGATGCCCAATAACGCCTGAGATAGGCACAGGCTCCCCGTGACCCGAGAAGTTCGGATAAGCGGTAGAAAATTAATGAATGAACGAACGAATGAATGAATGAATGAACATGGGCAATACAAAGCTGTATTATTTAGAGCCCAAATTAATAAATATTTGAATTAATTTTTAGTGCAATCCAGTATAATTTTTTTATAAAGCATTTTTTGAAAAGCCTTTTTTTGGTCCCTATTTAGTCATTACTATTTACTATTACTTTTTAAAATAATGTCCAGCTCTTCGTTACCACTTGGCGAATAAGTTTATTTGATAAACAAACTTTGTGCAATAGATACTGATCATGTGGTATGTCTTATACCAGGCTATATAGATGTAAGACTTTAGTTAATGTTCACTTCAAACGTCAGAATGTGGAAATGTCTGATCTCTGTGGCTTTGATCGAGGCATGGATGTTGGAGCCAGATGGGTTGGTTTGAGTATTTCAGTCGCTGCTGATCTCCTGGGATTTTCACACAGAAGAGTCTCTGGAGTTTACACAGAATGGTGCGAAAAATACAACAAACAAACAACAACAAAAGAAATCGAGTGTTGTGCAGGGGGTTTGCAGGCCGAAACATCTTGTTGATGGGAAAGATCAGGGGACAATGACTCAACTGGTCTGATCTACATATGATCACTCTTTACAGCCATCTTAAAATGGCCAGAACATCAGACCTTAATGTGGATGAACTTCAACAGCAGGAGACCACATCAGGGTCCACTTCTGTAGTCCAAAATCAAGAATGTGAGGCGATCATGGGCACAAGTTTACCCAAACGGTACAGATGTAAACTGATAAACAGATCAGACAAATGCTTTTTTAATCTTTATCTGTTCATGATAGGCTCAGAACAGTTCACCTGTTCTTTCCTGACACTAGTAGAAACTGATGTGGTCTTTTGCTGGTGGTCCATCCAGCTCAAGGTTTGATGTTTTGTGTGTTCTGAGACGCTTTTATGCTCGTCTCGGTTGTAAAGAGTGATACTTTTAGCTATAATATCCTTCCTGGAAGCTCAAGTCAATCTGACATTTTCAGCAACAACACTTTCACTCACTCATTCATTCATTTTCTACCGCTTATCCAAACTTCTCAGGTCACGGGGAGCCTGTGACTATCTCAGGCGTCATCGGGCATTGTCACTCATTATTTATTTATTTATTTATTTATTTATTTATTTATTTATTTGTTTGTTTGTTTGTTTGTTTGTTTGTTTGTTTGATTATTTGTTTGATTATTTGTTTATTTATTTGTTTATTTATTTGTTTGTGTGCAGCAGTCTGTGTACAGATTGAGAGTATTTTGTTTGAAATTTCCAAGACTTCAGCTGAAATAATAATAATATAATAATAACCTTTATTTTCTCTAGCGCCTTTAAAAGAACATCTCAAAGCGCTTTACAAACGCAAAATAAAAACAACAAAAATACACCACATAATATAAAGATTAAAATGAAAGCAACAAAAATAGACTAGAAAATAAGCAATATGTAAAATTACAATTAGTCAAATTAAAAGCTACCCTAAAAAAATAAGTTTTGAGCTGAGATTTAAAAATGCCAAGAGATGTTGCTTGCCTCATCTCAGTTGGTAATGAATTCCACAGTTTTGGAGCTAGTGAAGAGAAAGCCCTATCTCCCATCTATTTTAAACGAGTTAAAGCAACAGTTAAAAGACAAGTTTCAGAAGGACGAAGGTTGCGAGATGGAATATAAGGAATTAAAAGATCAGCCAAATATTCAGGAGCTTACCCATGTAAGGCCTTGTAGGTAAGCATCAGAATCTTAAAATCAACCCTAAACCTAACAGGGAGCCAGTGCAAAGACTCCAAACGGAGAGTAATGTGATCTTTTAACTTTGTTCTAGTACTGTAAGTATTCTCGCCGCCGAATTTTGCACTACCTGTAATTTGTTTAAGGTAGCTTTAGACACCCCAGCCAACAAGGCATTGCAGTAATCAATACGGGAAAACACAAACGAGTTGCTCAGTCTCTCAGCAACAGAAAATGACAGCATTGGACGCAATCTGGCAATATTTCTGAAATGGAAGAACGAAGTTTTAAACGTATTTTGGATATGTGGCTCAAACGTTAAATTGCCATCGGAAATTACCCCTAGATGAAACTCCACATTTGAACCATCGAGAGTTAGCTCGACTGACCCGGCTTTGCGTAGTTGGTGGGGTGAGCCAACAAGCATAATCTCAGTCTTTTCACTGTTAAGAGAAAGAAAATTTTCTGTCATCCATTCTTTCATCTGAAAATGGAAATACTCAAACCAGACCTTTTATATTAGAGCATCTTACATTTTTATACAACTGAGCATTTGAGGGTTAAGGGCCTTACTCAGGGGCCCAGCAGTGACAGCTTAATGGCCCTGGGATTCAACCTCACAACAAATTGTTAGTCCAACACCTTAAGTTCAGCTACAACATATAGTGACCTTAAATAGAAAAAAAGTCCACAATTTTGCACTAGCTCCAGCAAAACATATTCAAGGAGAATTAAAATCTTTGACAGTGAACACAGTCATTAGTGTGATTCTGGAATAATAATAATAAGCTATACGAAACTGTTACAGAAACTGTGATAGCTTTGCTATTCTATTATCTATGTCAATCGATGATGTGTCACAGAACTCTCTCTCAGGCTTATTTTTGATACTCATCTGAAAGTTAGCCTAAACCTCCAGAGACTGTGGAGTGACTAGCCTCAAGGTTAATGCACGAGCCTAGCGTAAGCTCCTGTGAGATCCATAATCTTCTCCATGAGGTCCCAGTGAGCCTGAGCGTACTTTGGCCAAAGGGCTTAAAGTGAGAGTTGGCAAAGAGCTGCTGAAATGAAAAAAGAAAAAATCCCCAGGTATCATTATCCATCATGATTATGTGTCACCCATTCAGGAGAATGTTCTGTGCTGAAATGTAAAGTTAAGACATTTGCTTTGAGCTGTGAGTATTTTTATAAAGACTTTTCATTTTTCAGTCATTCTGAACAACACGATGGTTGTAAGTTCAATCATCGTTGAAGTAGGAGTTTATTAAGTTCTGTGTAAATGTGTGTATGCGTCAAACAGAACTAAAATCTTCTGGTGGTTTGACAAAAGTTTTGCTGATTGTCTTCGTACCCTTGTGCGTATGTTAATCACCTGTAAAGTGTGAAGTGCATTCCTGAAGCAGCTCATTTGCATAATGACAGAAAGAGGCAGAGGCATGAAAAAAACAAACAAAAAAAAGCAAGGACAGACTGTTTGCACTGTGGCCTTTCTTTTGTCATTATTAAATGCTTGTTTTTTTTTCTTAATTTATTCGTTTGTGTCGGCCTGCATTTTAATGTTATATATAAAATTTTTGTTTATTTGTTTATTTATTGGGCATGGTGACTTAGTGGTTAGCATGTTTGCATCACACCTCCAGGGTTGGGGGTTCGAATCCCACCTCCGCCTTGTGTGTGTGGAGTTTGCATGTTCTCTCCGTGCCTCGGGAGTTTCCTCCGGGTTCTGCGGTTCCCTCCACCGGTCCAAAGACATGCATGGTAGGTTGATTGGCATTTCTGGAAAATTGTCTGTAGTGTGTGAGTGTGTGAGTGAATGAGAGTGTGTGTGTGCCCTGCGATGGGTTGGCACTCCGTCCAGGGTGTATCCTGCCTTGATGCCCGATGACGCCTGAGATAGGCACAGGATCCCTGTCACCCGAGAAGTTCGGATAATGAATGATAGAAAATGAATGAATGCTTATTTATTTATTTGTTTGTTTGTTTGTTTGTTTGTTTGTTTGTTTTTTTCTGGTTGTATTTGTATAAGAAATAATCTCGATAACTAAGAACTGAGAATATATCACTATAATATGTAAAGAATATATTTCTCTATACATCTAAGATCATATTCACTTATTAAGTCTAAAATGAAGATTAAGGTTTTTAACATTATGGTGTTTTTTTTTGTTGTTGTTGTTTATTTATTTATTTATTTATTTTTGCAATATCTGTACCTTTGTCCTTGAAAGGGATGAGTCAATAATGTGAACTTAATAGCTTTAATAATTTTCTATCATTTCCTAGAACTAAATGCCTGCTAATAACTGCGTCCTTGAAAATTTCTGTCAATCACCATCTGAATAAAATCCATCAATCTCCATTAAGAGTTTTCACTGTACACATTCGCTTGTCAAGGTGCTCAAAGCATGCACTGAAATAGAGAAAGTGTGTTACTGTAGGAATTAACATGAACTGGATATGAGAAAGTGAATTATATTGTGAAAGTGAAGTACTGTATTGGCTAAGAACAAGAACTCGTATTTAAGTGGGTGCTTTTTTTTTTGGACAGTGGCTTTTATCAATGCCTTAAATTTCCAGGAGAAATTTCTCCAGCTGCAGCCTTGAGTCATGTATTTTGGCCAGGGAAAGGCTTCTTTATAACTCTCCATCCATTATACTTTGTGATCATTGCCTTTATTGCCTTCTTTTATGGAACTGTTCTGAAGATTGCACCTTTACCACTATGATATACTCCAGCATCAATAAAAAAAAAAAATTGTTCCCTGTTCTGTATGAGATATAACTGATAGGCTGTGTAGTCCTATATATGGCAAATCATTTTAATGCAGATGAAATACTGATAGTTGTTTTGCTTTATGTTGAATTACACGGTGCATAGAAATCAAATTACACACCATTGTGTCAATCTGCAATTTTTTATATTGTTTTATAGTTTTTTTTCCATTTCATGAATTTATGTTAAATATTAAATAAGTAAATAAATCTAATTTTTTTCTACATTTTTCTAAATTTTTTTTTATTATAAATCAACTTATGCAAGGGATGAATTTTAATAACAGTGTTATTGGGATCTAGTTTGTAATTAATACACTGTGGAAATGAAATGCAAAATGAATTCAAAATGCCTTCCTATTTGATATTAAATGTATTATGAATGCTGTAAAATCCATTATTCCAAGCAAAAGAATAATAAATATATATGGAAGGATATATCATCCACATGCTAAGTCTCAAACAATATATTCTGATTTTAAATAGGGCTATTATTATAAAGCTACAGTGCAAAGGATTTTTTTCTGTTCAAAATGAAACAGAGAGTTACTGAGACAAGGAAGAAATCTGGTGATGAAGATGATGATGATCTCCAGCTCTTTTGAGTTGCCGTGAGTGTTCTGTAAAAACAATTCACTTTGAAATGTCGCTAGATTTATATTTTAGGGACACAATGAGAGGGTTGAGAGAGAGAGAGAGAGAGAGAGAGAGAGAGAGAGAGAGAGAGAGAGAGAGAGAGAGAGAGAGAGTATGTGTGTGTGAGAAAGAGAGAGTGTGTATGTGTGTGAGAGAGAGAGAGAAAGAGAGAGAGAGAGTGTGTGTGTGTGTGTGTGCATGTATGTGTGAGAGAGAGAGAGAGAGAGAGAGAGAGAGAGAGAGAGAGAGAGAGAGAGAGAGAGAGAGAGAGAGAGTCTAAAGAAAGCAAATAGGAGATTGAGTAAAATAGCCTTTTATTTATAGCACATGTTTTGTTCTTACATGCCCTTTACATGCTGGCATCTTATGACAGTGCATACTGTAGCTTCTTCTTATTGTTAAACTTTTGGCTTATATAATAATGCCCCTTACATAATAGCCCTTACACAGCCTGGAGGTGTGTTTGGAGTCATTGTCCTGTTGAAAAGGTGGTGTGTCCAAACTTTTGGAAGGTGTGTCCAAACTTTTGGTCTGTACTGTATAAATATATATATATATATATATATATATATATATATATATATATATATATATATATATATATATATATATATATATATAGTGTAAATGTGTATATTTACAATATAATACATGTGTAAAATAAAATATAATAAAATAATTACAATAGAAAGAGAGAAATGATCTGTGCAAGGAAATAAACAAATATTAAATAAATAAATAAATAAGATTTTAAAAATAGTGGTCATGTGAAGTCATTAATTATCACATAGTTTCTTGATTCTTTTTTAAAACCTGAAGATAACTGAAGTCATCTAAACAACCCTAATTAAAAGGTTAACATTTAATTTACAAAAAAATTACATTAACTGGAGTCAGTTTGCCCAGAAGAATGGGCAGCATGCCATTATTTAGGCTAAAGAGGACAATATACAAAATTAATAAATAAAGCAACATTTTGAAAAAAGGATTATCTCCTAATTTTCTTTTTTGTTATATTGTGTTTGGTGATTGTGCCATTCGGTTTTGCCTTACAATTGAACTTGAGTCTTATACGAAATAAAATACATTTGTTTTGCCTTTTTCCTCATGTCCTCTTTATAAGGTTATTTCTATATAAGGTTATTTCTATTCCTTTTTGAGCACAACTCTACACATACACACACACACACACACACACACACACACACACACACACACACACACACACACACACACACACATATATATATATATATATATAATATTTGCTGTACAAAATCTGAATGATGTAGTGGGTGGTGTTCAGAAAACTCTACAAAAGTCTCCAGTTTTCTACTTTCTGTACTTCACAAGAGTTCACACATAATTTCTGCTCTTTTTCTGGGTAGGAGTGCACAACTGTAGCTGAATAATTTTATTATATTAACGCTTAAAGCACTCTTTATACACATGAGAATACACTTGAAACTAAAGGTTTAGATTTTTCACTATTTTCAAACTCAGATACATACAGTGCGAGTGAGTCATTCAGAGCTTCTGCTCTCTGTCTCAGTGGAAATAATATTTATTTCTCTGTGTTTTGGCGAGTGTGTTAATGCTATCTGACTTGTGACTAACGTTTTGCCGGGGTGGAAAATAACCTCACACAGATTAGATAGTGATATACAGTGGTGTGAATAAGTGTATATTTTTTGCACGTTTGTCACACTTTAATGTTTCAGATCATAAAACAAATTTAAATATTAGTCAAAGATAACACAAGTAAACAAAACATGCAATTTTTAAATGAAGGTTTTTATTATTAAGGGAAAACAAAATCCAAACCTACATGGCCCTGTGTGAAAAAGTGTTTGCCCCCTAAACCTAATAACTGGTTGGGCCACACTTAGCATTAAGAGCTATCAAGTGCTTGTGATAACTTGCAATGAGTCTGTTAAAGCACTATGGAGGAATTTTGGTCAACTCATATTTGCAGAATTGTTGTAATTCAGCCACATTGGAGGGTTTTCGAGCATGAACCTCCTTTTTAAGGACATGCCACAAAATCTCAGTAGGATTCAGGTCAGGACTTTGACTAGGCCACTCCAAAAGTCTTCATTTTGTTTTTCTTCAGCCATTCCGAGGTGGACTTGCTGGTGTGTTTTGGATCATTGTCCTACTGCAGATCCCAAGTTCACTTCAGCCTGAGGTGATGAACAGATGGCCGCACATTGTCCTTCAGGATTTTTTGGTAGACGGCAGAATTCATGGTTCCATTTATCACAGCAAGTCTTCCAGGTCCTGAAACAGCAAAACAACCCCAAACCATCACACCACCACAACCATGTTTTACTGTTGGTATGATGTTCTTTTGACATGCAGTGGTACTTTTACACCAGATGTAATGGGACACACACCTTCCAAAATTTAAACTTTTGTCTCATCAGTCCACAGAGTATTTTCACAAAAGTCTTAGGGATCATCAAGATGTTTTCTTGCAAATCTGAGACGAGCCTTTAAGTTCTTTTTGCTCAGCAGACGTTTTCGTCTTAAAACTCTGCCATGCAGGCCATTTTTGCCCAGTCTCTTTTTCTTATGATGACCACTGACCTTAACTGAAGCAAGTGAGGCCTGTAGTTCTTTGTATGATGTTGTGTGTTGTTTGTGACATCTTGGTTGAGTCGTCACTGCGCTCTTGGGGTAATTTTGGTCGGCCGGCCGCTCCTGGGAAGGTTCACCAATGTTCCATGTTTTCGCCATTTGTGTATAATGGCTCTCACTATGGTTCGCTGAAGTCCCAAAGCTTTAGAAATGGCTTTATAACCTTTTCCAGATTGATAGATCTCAATTACTTTCTTTCACATTTGTTCCTGAATTTCTCGGTATTTCTGCATGATGTGTAGCTTTGAGGATCACTTGGTCTACTTCACTTTGTCAGTCAGGTCTTATTTAAGTGATCTCGATTGCAAATAGGTTTTTCACACAGGGCCATGTTTTTGTTTCCCCTTTATAATAAAAACCGTATGTTGTGTTTACTTGTGTTATTTTTGGCTAATATTTTAATTTGTTGATGATCTGAATCATTAAAGTGTGACAAACATGCAAAAAAATAATAAATCAGGAAGGGGCCAACACTTTTTCACACCACTACAGTATATATGGAGTAAAGGGATTGGGAAATAAAATACATATGGGAGAGGTGACAAGATGTAAGAGCTTTATTCTCTACACTATACTTTAGCTAGATAAAGATGGTTTGTCGGGACATTTTCCCCTTTACCTTACAGCTTAGTAAACTGAAGCTCATGCCGCTGTGCAATGTTATACGCAACATAACCGACATTAATATGTTCTGCATTTCGCATGTAATCAATAACAGCTTTTAACCTCATGTTTAATCTTTTCTTACATCGTGTACAGAAATGTGAAGACTGAAAAATGTCAGAAAGCAGTAAATTCATCAGTTTAGCTGTTCTTTAGAATTTTTAAATATTTTTAAGACAAGACTCTTTAGAAATATTGGCTAAAGCTTCTTTATGATCCTCGATAGATAAATTATTACAAATATTACTATTGAGCCGGCAAGAAAAAGAATATTTTCAAGGAAAATATATAAACAAGTTTTTTAAAGTGTACAAAATTACATGTTTCAGGAATAAGTTAAAAAAAAAAAAAGTCAATTTATCTGCAGATAGTATTTTCAGTGCAATAACAGGAAGGACCCTTCTTTAGGATAGCTTTTAAAATGACATTTACAGCAGACACTCTTATCCAGAGTGACTTACATTTACCTGAGAAATTGAGGGTTAAGGGCCTTGCTCACGGGCCCTGCAGTGGCAACTTGGTGGACCTGGGATTTGAACCAATGACCTTCCAATTAGTAGTTGAACACCTTAACCACTGAGCTACCACATCCCACATGACCAGATGATGTTAGTCCAATCTTCTGTACAGTTTTGTTGATCCTGTAACCAACGTAGCCTCAGATTACTGCGAAATCTAATATGGCTCATCTTTTTGAGATGCTTTTTTGTGCACCACAGTTGTAAGGAGTACTTATTTGAGATTCCTATCAAATTGAAAAAGTCTGACTGTTTCCATTACCATCTCATTGGATTTTTTTCGTTGGTTTGTTTGCTTTTTCCAGCAGTTACTGATACACTCATGCTATCCCATTGGGCACCAACAATCAAGCCACAGTCAAAGATACTCTCTATACTCATATATACTTACAATAGCTCTCTGCTTCAACATGCTGGTTGCTTCCTGTTTCCAAATATTCGTCTTCTTGTGAGTTCTTTTCCACTTAAAGGAAAAATCCAAATATCTAAGTGATACAGATATGAATCTATTTTGAATAGCGTGTTATCTTTTCTCAGGGTCGTGCTATACATTCCCAGATACGTTCCGGCAGCGTATTTTTGTGCCACGTGTCATTGTTTATGTGTTGCTTTCACGTGTCTGTTTCACCCCTTTACTCCCCTGATTCTAATGCGTGTAATTTATTACATTTTGTGTTGTTTTGTTAATAAATCATATTTGTTTTAGTTGTCCCTGCATTTGGGTGTGTTTTTTATCCCTGTCGAGGCATCCGCCTTTCTGACATTTTTAGTGGTGTCAATGATTTATTCTATAATGAAAATCTGGGTTGTTGAGCACTTTTTTTGCCTCCACATGATTGTCCATTTTCTGTTTGCACTTTGATTTAATTAACTAAATCAAATATGCTGTGTTCGATTAAAACCTGTAACCCGACCCTGACTAGGACAAACCGAAGAAAACACCCCCTCAACATGTCATGAATGGCTTGGACTGTTCCCTGTCTGAACACCAGGGGGCTTTGTTTTGTCTTGTGCCATGTGCTTTTGTTTATGTTTTGTGCATCGTGTGTGTTAGCTCCGCCCTATCCTTAATCCATTCCCCGTCTCTGCACACTTGTTCCTTATGTTTCTATGATTGTCCTCCCTATTTATACCGGTTATCTTGCATCTCGCCGAGTCCTTGTGTTTGCCGTTGTGCATTATTGTGTGTTGTTGTGTCTCCTGGTTTCTCTTTTGTTATTCATGTTGCCTAGATTTCCCTGGTGTTTTTTTTCATGTGTTATTTAGCTTTCTTGTTTCCTGATTAAACCCCTTTTTTTTCATGTTATCCCTGCATTTGTGTCTCATTTCTTTCTGTGAAGACACCTGCTTCCTGACACAACTCAACTAAAGGTTTTCATCAAAACGACGTTGCACATAACAAGCAATCAACCTGACTGTTCAAAGCATTACCAGTAAACAAAATAGCACCTACTTACATATAAAATTAGGTTATACAGCTGTATATACAGACTATACAGTTCACAGTTCCTCTGAAAAAGAAAATATAAATAAACTATCTCAATTAGCCACCACGATTGTCCGATCGGATGACTGCATTTCCCTTCATCTTCTTTCTCCCCTTTTAAAATCTGTTGACCTTTATTCTAACTCGAAAGAACAGGAATGCTGATTTGCTATATTATCGATTTCGGACTTTTTTGCTTACAGTTCATAGTTTTCAAAATGATTTGTAGTGAATTTCCTTCAGCAGAAGTACTACTCATATGCTTTCATCCTCATACGAATTATGCTGCTCATATGCTTGCTTTCTCACGTAATTGGTTTTTGCCTCGGCGGAGCAACAGAGAGCTTACTGAGGCACCTCACATTGGCACGGAAGCGTAATAATTATAGCGCGGTACGGCCTGAGGTGAAACATTCAAAAAGTATTTGACAGCATTTTCTATTCCTTTATGATTATTTAAAATGCATGCAACCACTAAGGGTGTGAAGTAAACAGGCTCAAACTATGATATTTTTGCTGCATTATTATTCTTAACATTTTGACTAATTGTGAAAAAAAGTTTTTTTGTTTTTTTTTTTGCTTTAAGGTTCGCTATAAGCATGCTATAAGCATTTACTACTGTACAAGTGGAGACGTTCTGCTTAAATATGGTTTTTAATTGGACATTGCAGCGGAGCAGAATGTGAAATAGCTTTTTGAAGCTGCCGTGTTCACCTGCCTTAAAAGAAGTTATTGCTTGTGACCTTGTTATACACAGAGGTGACATATAGGTGATAGGCACATGCAGACATGTGAGAAGCTGTGTTTTTTCATGTGCTCAGTTGCGCCGGGGGACGGCATAAAGCCGGATTGGATCAAAGGCAGTCAGGTGATTGGCAGTTTCCGGAGGGCCGCAAATTGATGTAGTTTGCCGTGCTGTGTGCCAGCGTGTTGTAAACCCTGACAGAGACTTGTGCAGTATAAGAAATGCTTTGAGGGTCTACTGTGTGTGTGTGTGTGTGTGTGTGTGTGTGTGTGTGTGTGTGTGTGTGTGTGTGTGTGTGTGTGTGTGTGTGTGTGTGTCTGTGTGTGTGTGTACATGCTTGCATGCATGCGTGTACATTAGGGGTAAGGGGACTTGGTGTTACCCCCCATAATGAGAACTCATACAGCCACCGCTGCATGTCTTGTCCTTGTCTTTAACCTTTCCTCTAATAGAATATCCACCACGAGACAACGTGGAGCAGCGCATGAGGTCTCCACCTGAACGTTGGTTCGTGTCGAGCCCTGGAGGGTGGGAGCGTGCCACACAGACAGCAGCCCGTTTGAATGTTTGCTCAGCGGACCCTGCTGCTAGCGGACAGCTTGCTGCTATTTTCTCAAAGCAGAGCAGTGTTTAGTATGCAGAGAGCGCAATTCATTACAGTTAAGCGGCCCTGGGTGCAACCAGATGGTCGGATAAGCGCGCAGTGCCACCTTTCGGCTATGTTTGCAAACAGGATCTGAAAGCAATATAAAGATAATGAGGAAATAGATGTGCTTCTATATTGTGTAGAGGGACTTCACACAGTGACATACCCATACAGTATACCACAAACTATCTCATTAGCTTTTCCGGAAAAAAAACAAGGGATTGTAATTGCTTTAGGATAATCTGCGTAAATCACAAAACAGACTGCTGTAAAGTGGAAATGTAGACATGTCATAATAATGCCATAGAACTGGGATATCTTTAGATCAGCTAGTAACCTAAATAATTTCACATTCACATGCACCGCAGGAGCAGCTGCTACTGTATATAATACCTGGACATCAGTATCTGGTTTAGTTTTTGGCAACCATGTCAAATATTTTGCTGCTAGCAAATGTTTTAAGGTGATTGGATTTGTCTAATAAAAGTACATCAAAGATAAACAGTATATGTATAACAGTATATGAAGAAACCTTATGAGGAACCAGACTCAAGAGTCACCTAATCTTTATCCGTGTTACACCGGAGAGTGTGATTATAAATAATTTCCTTTCCACTATTGTATTAAATCTATTTTGTATTATTTAGTTGGAATAAAAAAGTAACATTTTTTGTGCATTCTGCGGTTGGTTGGTTTTCGGAGGAAACACAGCATGAAATCACTAGAGCATTAAAAACTAGAAATCATTAATGAAGCTGCTTATGCACTGTTTCTATCGTGTTGTGTTTTATGTGTAATAGTTTGCCTCGAGGCATTGTTATTATGTCATCGATTCGATTTCATGACAGTATGTGTTGCTTTGTCGGGCATTACAAAACAATGCATTTATTGTAACAACACTTTTTAGGGAAAAAATATTATATTCTTCTCCATAACAGCAGTATTAGGCAAAATTAATAAATTAATTAAATCTATGGATGCAGAAATGGGATTATGACAGACAGTAAAGAACATATATGAAAGTAGTTATATTTTTATAAAATTATATATATTGAGTTAAATAATATTATACTGTATATATTCATTCATTCATTCATTCATTCATTCATTCATTCATTCGTTCATTTTCTACCGCTTTATCCGAACTTCTCAGGTCACGGGGAGCCTGTGCCCATGCCCTGCGATGGGTTGTATCCTGCCTTGATGCCCGATGATGCCTGAGATAGGCACAGGATCCCTGTGACCCGAGAATAGTTTGGATAAGCGGGGTAGAAAATGAATGAATGAATGAATTGCCAAGTTTGGATTTCCACACAGTACGATTCTGGATTTTGAGCTTGTTCTGCTTATAGTTTGTCTTTTTATCTCTGGTAGTTGTGTTTGGAAATGAGCTGACCTTTTTTTCTGTTAACAGTTCACATTGTCTCAAAGCAGCTTTATAGAAGTATAGAAACAGAATGACATATTAAAGTTTAAAGTTTAGGATTAAGTTACTATTTATCTCTAACATTTATCCCTAATGATCAAGCCTGAGATGACGGTGGTGAGGAAAAACTCCCCGAGATGATATGATAGGAACCAGACTCAGAAGTGAACCTCATCCGCATTTGGGTGACACTGAACTGTTTTCTTGATTAAATTTCTGAATTTTGGACTTGTTTGCCAGTCTCTTCAATAAAACTCCACTTGTATCAGTCTTTGCTTCACGTTCGTGAAAAATACGAACAAATTAAATGTACGTCAGGGTCAGGATTTCCTTAATGTAAAGATTTTAATAGCCTTGACAATTAAAAATATAAATCATGGCATGCTTTTGACTTACACATTTAACAGTTCTACAAATAATGATGTAAATATGGCTCACACATCAGGAAGCCATCAACTTCATCCATGCATTTAATACAATAATACTGCATTTTCTACAATCAACATTGTCCCAGATGTCTGTCTCTGCATCTGCATGTGGATCACTGATTCCCTGATGGACAGCAAACAGTATGTGAGGATTGGGAAAGCACCAAAAGCTTGAGCGCTGAAGCATAGCAATGCTTCTGCTTTGCTTTTCTTTAAAAATGACACCACGTTTAATACAACATCAACACTAGTCTGCATAAAGAATAGGTTAAACTTTAAAATACTCTCAAAGAAGCAGCGCAGGATGTACTTCCTGCAGGATCTTGTGGCTTACGGCATTTATAACACTGCGCTTCTTAGGTATTTTATAGAGTCTATCCTCGCATCAACCATAAATGTCAGCTTCGGGTCAATAACCACAGCTTGAACCTATAGCATATCATCCTGACTGTAGGAAAGTTTAAGATTATTGGTTGTGTCCTGCTCTACAGTACTTCAAGGAGATCTATAACATCAGATCCAGAATAGGTAGCAGTCAAGATCATCGGCAGTCCCACAGACTCTCCTCAAGCCTTTTTAACCAGGGAGAAGGACAAAAGGGAACGATATACAGGAAGATTTTATGCTTTCAAAATGTGTAAAAAAAAAACACCAATGTCTGTAAGTGTTGTCATATGCACTAGTAGCGTAGTGATAGTGATATGTATCAACATGTTTTGGGGATATGGAGAAGCCTTTAATGACACATCTGTGTCTGTATCTGATTAATGCTCTAAATATCCATACTCTTCCATGCGCTTCTGCCATATGATTGACTATGTGAATGAGCAGGTGGCCTGTACGTCTATATATTCATTCATTCATTCATTCTTTCATTTATTCATTAATTTTCTACCACTTATCCGAACTTCTCGGGTCACGGGGATCCTGTGCCTATCTCAGGCGTCATCGGGCATCAAGGCAGGATACACCCTGGACGGAGTGCAAACCCATCACAGGGCACACACACTCTCATTCACTCACACACTCACACACTACGGACAATTTTTCCAGAGATGCCAATCAACCTACCATGCATGTCTTTAGACCGGGGAAGGAAACCGGAGTACCCGGAGGAAACCCCCGAGGCACTGGGGGGAACATGCAAACTCCACACACACACAGGGTGGAGGTGGGAATCGAACCCCCGACCCTGGAGGTGTGAGGCAAACATGCTAACCACTAAGCCACCGTGCCCCCTTACGTCTATATAATCACTGTTAATTACTATATATTGAATTTTTGGTGATTTATAGCAAACCACTAATAACAATGACAGTAAATGACTGTTTGGCCCTGTAGTATAGGCCTGTAGTTCAGGCTACATGGCAATTCATTATAGTTCTTGCATTGCATCCAGGAGTGTCAAGTTAATATAACGTACAGAACACCTACCACATACTCGAGTCTTGAGAGGTAAATGTGAAGCAGCTAGATAAACTTACTCTTTTCTCAGGCAAATGTCAGATCCATAAGTCTTCACTGCCACATCGGAAGTATAAGACAGGAGAGAAAATCTCATTAAAATGTTCCTCTCATGCTGAGTGTAGAGAGGCAATGATTCTGTGGAATTTAAGAGTAAATAAGAAAAGGGAGGAGGCTGCGGCGAGCGGAAAAAAGCCTGGCCTGCTGGATATTGGTGTCACTCCGTCAAATTAGCGTCAATGCCGTGAATTTGAATAGAACCATTTGGGTTTGATTGCACATGTAATGTTATTTTGGCCCTGCGTAATTTCTCTCAGTCCAACCAGAAGGTGTACAGACAGTTTTGGGTCAAAACATGCTGCTGAGGCAATTTTCAGGTTCAAACGCAAATTGGTACACAGGGCCATCGTTGTTCCTGATGCATACTAATAGAGCTAAAGTTATTAAGGCAGAACAAGAGCTGTATGTGAATAGGAGATTCTTAGGATATATATATATATATATATATATATATATATATATATATATATATATATATATATATATATATATATATATTTCTCATAGATAAACGTCTACAATGCTGTTAAATACAAAGACTCGTTTCCCTGTCCATATTCTAGCCGTAACCGTAGCCTGTGTAACCTCTAAAACCAAACAGCACTCCGCTAACATTCAATTTGGGAAGTATAACAGTGCTGTATACGATCCGGGGGATAAAACAAGGCTCAAGACAAATCTTTGAAGACAGCGAAATGAGAATGGAGCTTACAACAAAACAAAAGGAAAATGAACATTTGAAAGCAAGAAAGAAGTATTTTGTTCACGGTGTTACCGCTGACCTCGAAAACATGGCCAGTTTATCAACGTAACTGAAGCTATACAGATCATCAGCGAGCGTCTAGTTTATTTGTTGAAAGTACGAAGAGCTAGCTGCTGCATAGACTAATATCCACAGGAAGGATTTTGTCTCATTTACCCTAAATTCCTGTTAATCCTGCCAGCTATTGCAGTTATCTGTATTGTCATTTAAAGCGAAATAAAATTTTAATTAAATTGAATTCCCTTATAGTGACAAGTCCTGACAGTCTGGAATTTGTACATGGCAGTTTAACATTTTGGTCATCATCAGCTTTCAGATAGAGCATTCTCCATCCAAGTAAGGTCACAGTCACTGAGCTACAGTATAAGGAGGGCTTTGGTGATAGACATCAGCTTCCATGCTGCATGCTGCTATTTCAGTTGAGCCATCTGTGTAATATAACGTTAATGTCTTTATTATAGTGTAATATAATTCTTTGTCACTGACAGTGCAGCCTAAACAAGCAGCAATGAAATGTTAGAAATGTTATCTATAAGATGTGTCCGCTTGGAAAGATGGTAATTAATGTATGGATTGAAGCATTATTTGCTATTATCGGCATTTGTATAACATAGTTGATTTTTTTTTAATCACGTTACTTAGTACAAAAAAATAAAAATATAATAATAATAATAATAATAATAATAATAATAATAATAATAATAATAATAATAATAATAGGCATGTGACCCCTACAGGATACTTCAACAATATTTGTAAATGTAGCCTGTAACATAATAAGACCCATTTAGTGCAGGAAGCACAATAATAATAATTATTATTCTGTATTTTTCTAACCAGAAAATAGTTATTTAGAGTTTGTCTTGAGCTGTTTTTGATAGTATGTGCTTAAAGAAATAAAGTACAGAAATCAGTGATATGTTTGGATCTTGGTATTTTATTTCTCTTAAATAATATCTTTTTTTATTCTGTAAACTAATTCATGATATGACAGAGTGGTACTTTTGCATAGAAATCTTTTTCTGTAAAACAAGCAACTTTTAGTAGTAAATCTGTCACGTATGTTAAAAATGCGAGCTTTCTAAAGTCTGAGCATCCCTGTTTTTTTTTTTGGTTTTTTTTTTCACTTTGAACAACAGATGCTGTCACAAGTAAACTACCTAATGAGTGAAACCGAGCATGTACGAAATGCAATACTGAGTATGCATCAGTAGTTCAGACTTGACCTATGCATGTATTCACAGGTCAGTGAATTACTCCAGCTCATCAATCATGAAGATTCCCCTTGGCCTTTTATTCCACTCTTTGATTCAGTGACATATAAAGAACCCTTTACATTCATCCTAAACCTGTCACCTTGACATTTTTTATTTTTTTCTCACCAGGAGCACACTTTGCTTTTTATTCAGCACAAAGCCAATGAAGGCATTATGTGCTTCTTTTACAGCTGCTTATCTCCACTATCAAACTCAAATCTCAAAAAAACTTTCTCCTGATAGATGCACGTCTCTCTTATCAGAAAATTGAGACTGTATTACTTAGACTAGATGCATGAGCGGCAAGCAGGCATGACATATTAAAAAGATTGAAGCTGGAATGCTGGACATGTTCTTGACTTTGGTGAATATGAGTGATGAAGATCCTTAACTCACTTTGTGAATACTATTTATGTACTTCCTCCAAAACCTTATCATAGACACCACCAGTTTTGTGAATACTATTCATGTACTTCCTCCAAAACCTTATCATAGACACCACCAGTTTACACTGGAATTAAAAAAAAAAGCATCTATCAAGTGAAGATTGTGACTTGCATGTATAGCCTCTAACTTCTGATTCCTTGATTTCTCGGACCAGATGAGATAAAGCCTCGTGTGCTCCGATGTGTCTGTTCTATCTTGAGCGTCTTTTATTCAGCATGGACAGCAGCCCCTGCTGCAGATATGACAGAAATCGCAAGCCCCATCTCTCCTCAATTGAACGTGCTTGCCAAAGCATAACCTCCATTAAAAATAACAAGATTGGAATAGCAAAAGAGTAGAACATGCTGTTGAGAGACAAAAAATAAATAAATAAAACCAGAAGCAGTTTCTGCTTGAGGGCCAAACTGATTTTGCTGTACATGGGTGCACACATAAAGGAGATAAGCACAAACAAAGCTATGGGTGAAATTGCTCTCATGTGACCAGCATAAAAATTTCATACTACTGCAGATAAAATGTGTTGCCGTGTTAGATGTCATAGAAGTGACTCGGTTGGTTATTGATAGTGTAAGCTACAATTCAGCCCCAGAAGACTTCTAGAATTGCCTTCTAATTAGTTTCATATTGACTTTGGGGTCATATACCATCATATGCATGTACAAAGAATAGATATGTTACCTGAATTCCGCTTGGATTTTTTTCCCCAAAGGTCACCAGCTGATCACTAATCTCACCCTCGCATTATTTATTTAAAAATAAGTTCATATACATAGTAATTTCTTTATTAATACTTAAAAAGGAATACATTTATAAATACATTATTCGTTTATATTGTGTAGAAAATTAATATACAACTAGAAAAAAAGTGTGGACATACATGACTTAATTACATATATTCGTATAGCACTTTTAACAATGGACATCGTCTCAAAGCAGCTTTAAAAAAAACATAAAAAATATAGTACAAAAAGTTCAAGGTTAATATTAGACTTATATTTAAATGTGTTTGTATTTATCCACAATGATCAAGCCTGAGGTGACTGAGGTGACTGTGGTGAGGAAAAACTCCCTTAGATGGAAGAGGAAGAAACCTTTAAACGCAGTTAAAATTAAAAAGTAAGGCTGGAGATGACCATTGCATAGCATCCCTGGGAAGAGGGTAAAAATGGCCATTGAATGAAACAATAAGCCAAAATTAACCCTCCAACATGGCATCTTCATGGGTAAACACTCTATTCCGATCAGTAAGAGCTTGTTTTGTTGGTTTAGTGTCAAGTTTACCATCAGGTTTGTTTTGTTGATTTAGTGATAGGAAGAAACAAACTCTGCTAAGGCTGTCTGATATGTAATCCAAAAAGGTCAGTGGATTCAGAGAGAACAGAGCTTACCTTACCTGAGGATGTATGGAAGATGAAACAAGCTTCATGATAACATCAGCATATGACATACATCTTTCAGCCATGAACATCAAGAAATCTCTGAGTAAAGATTCCTCTTGTTCCTTGTGCTCAACACCAGAAATACTACAGTATATGGAACATCAAGGCACAACCCTACACAGCCTCCAGCAGCCCTGGAGGCCCGAGAGAACATTCACAAATACCCTGACCCCAGAACATCAGGTATAATGCAGAACACACTCTTTTTCCTTTGAGATGTAAATAGACGATAGAGGCTCCCTTCATCAGGTGGATGTGGACAGCTGGAAGCAACAAGAGTTTGGGCTATGTACTGTAGGCCAGCATTTTACCTTTCCATCTGAGCTACTACCACCCCGAGTCCAGACCTGGTACTTTATCTGGTACAATCTGTATCATCTGTCTATTTTGTAGACCCAAAAATAATTATAAAGGATGCTGTTAACAAAGCAAAACAGATAAAGAAGCTGCTGAATGCTAAACTTTTATCCATCCAGTAAATGTTTTGAGTCAAGGTTTTATTTCATCATCCACCAACAGGTGCTGAAGAACCTGTAGATTCAACATTGTGCCAGACTATTATAGCCTGCAAAGTGCTGCAGTAGATCACTGTGTCTGAAATGAAAGGTCTCAGAAGGACTCCAAAAGTGAGTAAAAGGCCTGGTGAGTACAGGTATTTGAAGAGAGTGGCATGGGGTCATGAGAAGCTAGTATCGCTTGTGGAGATGTTAATTTTTTTTTGTTTTGTTTATGTAAACTGCTGATGGAAAAAACCCATATGATGGATTCAGACAGATCTTCCCAGCTCATATCAACAATGTTTGCAGGAAAAGTGCAGAAGATCATATACAGACCTAGTATAAACAACCTTATTTAGAAGAATCTCTGAAAACTGAAAAAAAGGTTATTCAAAACCAAGACAGATGCATGGATGAATGCATAATGAACAATGATGTAGACTTTTTCTAAAATGTAAAGAATTCAGTGACTTAACATTCAGCTCATTATGTCTCTTTTGTGCATGCATAGAATCAAACCCTTATCTGCAAAGAAACGGCTACTGAAGGACACAAATAAGAAGCAGACACGTCATTAATCCAAAACACACAAGCAGCCGACTGTTAGAAATCCATCCAATTAGTCTAAATTTGGTCCCAAGCATTGTGACTTTAACACACAGCTGAACAGATGATATTAGCAAGTGTTGTGCCAACTCTTAAGACCGGGAGAGAAGGCGTGATGTTTTGGATAGACTTTGCTGGTTAAACTCTCTATGGTTTACTCAGAAATGAAGGCACACTTAACGATCATGGCTAGCACAGCATACTTCAGCAAGACAAAATCTTATTTGGTTAGGCTTGATTAGACAATTATTTTGTTTTGCAACAAAGCAAGCTTGTGATTAACAGAATCAAAGAAAAACAGTTAACACTGCTCGGCATATGTTAGAAATCTTGGAAACTGTTGGAAAATCATTAAATGTAGTTTACATGTACTGTACTGACACTTTGAGAAAGACTGCGAAGCTGTTAAAAGGGAAAATTGAGATATTTGAACATATGGATGTAACATATGCACTTGACAAAAGTCATTGAATATAAATATAATAAATACAATACAAGCAAAGTGAAAAAAATTAATTAATAAATATAATAATATATAAAGTGAAAAAATATGTATACAGTACTGTGCAAAAGTTTTAGGCAGGTGTGAAAAAATGCTGTAAACAAAGAATACTTTCAAAAATGGAAGTGTTAAACATTTGTTTTCATAAATGAACACAATGCAGTGAATTAACAAAAGAGAAATCTAAAACAAATCAATATTTGGTATGACAGCAATTCTTCTAGGTACACTTTTATACAGTTTTTGAAGGAACTCGGCTGGTAGGTTGTTCCAAACATCTTGGAGAACTAACCACAGATCTTCTGTGGATGTTGGCTTTCTCACATCCTTCATGTAATCCCAGACACACTGGATGATGTTGAGATCAGGGCTCTGTGGGGGCCGTGGCATCGCTTCATGCTGGTTTGAAGGCAAAAGGTAGTAACACCAAATGTTGATTTGATTTAGATTTTTCTTCGAAAAGATCTTTTGCTCACTTTGCATTTTGTAATTTGACAGAAATAAACACTCATTCTTTGTTTACAGCATTTTTCACACAGGCCTAAAACTTTTGCACAGTACTGTATATATCCTTTTTTCACCCTGCATGTAAAAATAATTTTATTTTGTTACTACATTTATTCAATATATATATATTCCCTTTGCTTCTACAGTTATTTATTTGCTATTCTACTTTTCATGACAGACAGTTGTAAATCTTTTGAGTATGTGAAAACAAATTAAAATAGAAACAAAATAAAATGCAATGGCTAGGATGTCTCATTTCTATTTTTGCCCTCGCTGCTCTGCATGAGTGTTTAACTCGCCGGGCGGCTCGGACAAAGAGACACCAATCAAGCACAAATCATTAAAAATATTAGGCTACAGTTCCAGGCCAGTTCTCAGCTCAAACTAATCAGTGAAACCAGCTGCTGTTTTGAGCAGTGTTTAATCATAAGCCAAGTTTTTATCCATGCAAATAAAATATCTTTTACTTTTTAGAAATGTTTGCCAGTTGGATGCCTTGGATTTGTTTTAAATAAATGTATGATATGTGAACTGTTGTTAGAAACCGTATTGTAAATGTTTTTTAAATGAAGAACGTATAATTAGGCATATAATTAGTTCCATGTGGCATCATTTAAAGTTTCCAGTCATACAACTGTTGTTCTTTGAGATGTTAAGCTTTAGATTTAATTAACTCCATTCTCTATAGTATATGATTTATGCTAATATACTGAATGCTGCTAAATTCCTTTATTCTGTTTATGCTTTCATGTTGCCTCTGTATTTTATTTCCATGCATGCATTTATATACTGCTGTTTGGATGTGTAAAGATACAAGAATTTTACTGCTTGTGCTACACATTGAATGTAAAAATAAAAGCTTCAAAGATGTAAAAGAAAGATATTGGATGAAGAAAGATAAATGAGCAAAATCGGCACACATTATGTGTATTGAACAGCTGGAGAAGTTTCTGAATCCTCTGTGCAAGGGAGCCAATTTTTCCGAACAGCTGTAATTCTCCACATGCTTTTTACTGACCGCTGAAAGTCAAACCGGTCAAACCTACAGTATGGTCACTCACTTGGGCACAAAAAACAGCTGTCGCACGAATAGGAAAAAAATTAGATGTGTGAAAATTGTGAAGTGAGTGGAACATTTTTAACCTGGGAATTGATTATAACTAATAACACAAAAGGTTATATTCACATTCAGTGACTTGAAAAAGGTTGTGTTAATATTTATATGAGGAAAGTTTGCAGAGCGTCTTATTGTAAATTGATTTCCTGTGAGCCCTGTTCAGATTATTTAAATCACATGCATGTATTTTATGCAGGACATCTTTGAGTCTTCGAGGACAACAACCTCGTAATCAGTACACAATTGACAGACTGTATGTGACTGTAGAAAGGACATCATTCATAATAACACTGTCTGGTGTTTATAACGGTTTATAGTCACACCCTCCAGTGTCACCCAAATGATGATGGGTTCCCTTTTGAGTCTGGTTCCTCTCAAGTTTTCGTCCTCTTCCATCTAAGGGAGTTTTTCCTCACCACAGTCACCTCAGGCTTGTTCATTGGGGATACAGTGAGGAAAAACAGTATTTGGCCCTCTGCTGATTTTGTATGTTTGCCCACTGACAAAGAAATGATCAGTCTATAATTTTAGTGGTAGGTTTATTTTTAACAGTGAGAGACATAAAAAAAAAAATTCTACACTGATTTGCATTTTAATGAGTGAAATAGGTATTTGACCCCTTTGCAAAACATGACTTAGTACTTTAAATGGCAAAACCCTTGTTGGCAATCACAGAGATCATATGTTTCTTGTAGTTGGCCACCAGGTTTGTGCACAACTCAGGAGGGATTTCAATGTTCTAGATGAGGGAAGGAGGTTCTCACCCAAGATTTGGCCCCATCCATTGTGAAGTTGTCCTGTCCCCTTAGCAGAAAAATCCCAAAGCATAATGTTTCCATTTTTGACGGTGGAGAAGGTGTTCTTGGGGTCATAGGCAGCATCCCTCGTCCTCCAAACACAGCGAGTTGAATTGATGTCACGTCTCATCTGACCACAAGACTTTCACCAGGTTCTTCTCTAAATCATTCAGATGTTCATCGGCAAACGTTCATTTTCAGGTCATTTAAGAGTTGTTTTCAGGCTTTCATGTTGCCACTCTTCAGAGGAGAGTCAAAGAGAACAAAAACCTGCAATTTGCCACCTTAAATACTTTTTTTATGATTGGATGCACCTGCCTATGAAGTTCAAGGCTTAATGAGCTCACCAAACCAATTATGTTGTCCAGTTAATCGGTGCTAAGTAGTTACAATTATTCAAATCAACAAAATGGCAAGGGTGCCCAAATTTATGCACCGGTCTAATTTCGTTTTTGATGCATATTGCACATTTCCTGCTAATCCGATAAACCTCATTTCACTACTGAAATATTACCGAGTCCTTCGGTTATTTGATAGATCAAAATGAAATTGCTGATCCAAAGACCCAAATATTTATAAATGATAATCATGGAAATTGTCAAGGGTTCCTAAACTTTTGCATACGACTGTAATTAAGAGTAAGAGCAGATGATACTTTACCACGTGATAATCTACTGCAATAAATGAATTATGCTGCATGTGTAAATGTGTGGAAAATGATGCAATTATCTGTTGACCTGCACAATAATGCATGATTAATCTACAGAAGGTGTTGTTACTTTTGTGTGTAGCTTGCTGTCTATTGTACTTAATTACTGCGGAGGTAAGAGAATGAATAAAGTACAGCCGTTATACTACTGCTCCATTAGTCCAGGACACTCTACTCTTCCAGAGGACTCTACCAATCTTTTCGACATTTTTTCCTCAATAAATAATATGAGATATGATTCACTCTGTAGCCCAGCACTTATGCTTAGGATTTGTTCTTTTTTATTTGACCTCGAGAAACGATATATTGTAGAGACTGTAACCCATTTCTTATTAGCCTTTACAACAGTGAGGTTCGAAACCCACAGCCCTATTCATCACTGTTATGATGCCAGGCCAGGAGTTTTGTGGCTTCTGAAAGTCTCCAGTAAAAGAGCATCTGCCGGTTATGGAACTTTAATTGGCTTACTGTCTGTGTTGAGAAAGAACGACTGTCTCATGAATAAATGGACAATAAGTTAAACGCGGTCTCTGAAGGCTGTAGGCTACTGTACCTGTTAGAGATAACGTTCGAGCTCGAGCTTCACTTTGCTCTTACTGAAACGTTGAAATAAAAATATAAATATGGTTCTTCATTTCTCAGTAAAAGCAAATGCCACACAGATGTGATTTAATCACACCATCAAAGTAATTAGTCTTACCATACTCCACTTCTAGCTGTGTTTGTCAGGTGCAATGTTCCATCTCCAGCCCTTCAGAGAGAACTGAGCTCTCACTCATTTGCAAAAAGTAAATGCTCACATTTAAATATTTTTGAAAAAAAAAGAAAAAAGGCACAAAAATAAAGTAGAGAATTGTGAAAGTCCAGAAAAGTAATGTTAAAGGGTATTGGAAATGAATTCATATATTTTATTAAATAAATTAATGGATTTATTTTATTAAAAGAAATATTTGTTATAATTACATTTTATGCCTAATTTCCTTAATTGAAGATTATAAAGACTATAAAGATTTTTTTTCTATTTATATTTATAGCGCTTTTAACAATTCACATTGTCTCAAAGCAGGTTTACAGACATATAGAAACAGAATAAAAATGTTAAAGTTTAAAATTAATTACTATTTATTTATAACATTTTTTCCTAATACGCAAGCCTGAAGTGATGATGGCAACGTAAAACTCCCTGAGATGAAATGAGAAAGAAACCTTGAAAGGAATCAGACTCAGAATTGTAAAGTAAATGTAAATAAATAATGTCCTTTCTACAACAAATTATAGTTGAGTGGAATTAAGCAACCAGCTATAATTGAGGAACTAACAGGACAGTTAGGTCAATTTCTGAGCTCATTACAGACTTTAAATGTTCATTGATGAAGACTCGAGCACAAAGCTGACCGACACCATGGCAGTTCTGAGATGTAACATCCATTCCATAGACTAGTTGATTACAAGCTAAGTAAAATTTCCTATGTTAGCATTCAGTCCACTCTATTTCCTTGTCATTATGTGGTTGGTGCTTGGGATGTCCCAGGTCCACCAAGTTTGAGTCCCAGGTCCACCAAGTTGTCGCTACTGTATAAAATGAGATGAAATGTAGGTTGCTCTGGATAAAGGCATCTGCCAAATACTGTAAATCTTAACACTTTTACTAATATGAAATATTTGGGGTATCCCACAAGTTCTGAAGTTTATTTTTAGTGTGCTTTTACTGTTGACCCAAATTGTCAATTTTAACATGCAGCCTTGTTGATTAAAAATTAAGCAGAATGTTAAATATTATATTAAGTTAAGAGCAAACTGCAGTAACTGTGTTCAAAGTTAACCCCACAAACTCCACCCCTCAGTCACTATAGTAATTAACTATTCCATGCAGTTAGGTAGTGACACATCTGTGTGAAAGCAGCCCTGTGTGAGAAAGGCAATCAAACAGTAGCTTAATGTGTGGAAAGCAGGTTCCAGGGTGTGATTATGTAAGTGCAGAAAAATGACTTAAAGTTATATGAGTGGAGCAAAGAAATGCAGCTGCTACAACTCCAAAATTGTTCTTTTACTTTACAAGTGAGTGCTGCTGCATACTTTTGAGTCCATAATGCATAAATATAGTTTATAATACTAATAGTTTTATTTTTTTTTTTTTTTAATTATTGACAAGTGAGGTGACATACGGCCAAGTACAGTGACCCATACTCAGTGAATACACACCGTGAACACACACCCAGAGTATTGGGCAGCCATTTATGCTGCGGCGAACGGGAAACTTGGGGGTGGGGTGTTCGGTGCCTTGCTCAAGGGCACCTCAGTCGTGGTATTGCCGGCCCGAGACTCGAACCCACAACCTGATTCTGATTAACCTTATTCTGGGTAATTCTGATCAATGTATTATATATATATATATATATATATATATATATATATATATATATATATATATATATATATATATATATATATATATATAAAACCAACAACAAAATAACAAACATTCTCAAATATGTATGTATATATATAATAAAGAAATGATACATTTATTTTTTTAGTTACTTTTTCTATATAACAACATGCTACTTGAGAATGTTTGTTATTTTGTTTTTGGTTTTTTGGTGGGATTTGTTCAAAAACAACGAATGAAATGGTGCTTGATTTGCAATAACATATTAATCTGAATGTTTTCTCAGATTCTGTGTTGGGGGAAAAAGTGTCAGACTCAGAAGCAGCTAAATTGCACAAAAGTGACAGTTTGAATAAACATAATGAATTCATGCCTCATAGGTGTGTGCCACAGGAAACACGTTACCACGGCAACCTGAAATCTGGCATGGCCCTGTTTTTATAGGGTCATCTAATAATTCATACCCAGTGTGCAGACATGTGAGTACATTGTCAGATTATACACATTATCACAATGTGATGGATAATTGATTTTCTTTGTTCTGTCTGAGAGGAAGAAAGGAGTTTCTATGGCAACTCAGGAGAATGTGTTTGAGTCGTGGTGGTTTTTTCTTCCAGCCTCTACAGGACCTCTATTTCAGCTGTGCACTTTAACCTGGCATGTGTCTTCTCTCAGGGTGCTTCTGTCTCTAGATGTGATGAAATTGGTCACGCATAGTGCGGGTGCAGAGTCAACCATTAACCTTTTTAGATTAAAGCAATTTTGTAAATTAGCAACACCTTGTCCTCATGCAGTCTTGTTCTATATAATTATAACCTAATCTGTTCATGTAAAAACAACAATAATGACAGGTTTGAAACAATGAGAAATAAATTAGTGCTTCGGTTATCAGTATCATCAACATCGGTCTCTGTCTTATCTTCTGAGGTAAAAGTCACTGGATGGATTTAAGCATAAGCCTCGCCTTTGATCTCTATTCACACTAACACTAGTGAGAAAAAAAATCAATGGGTCACTTATACCCCTTTTCCACCAAAATGAACCGTGTGCTGCTTCAGAGCTAGCACTGGTGCTGGTTCAAAGTTGGTTCCACTGGCGAACCTTCTAAGAACCGGTTTGCCTTTACATCGACTGGAGTGCCGTCACAGAGCCGAGTCTGACGTCACTGTATACGTGTCACTTTACACAGCAATGTTAGCGCAGCAGCGGCAAACACGAACACATCAACAATGGTGGATGTTGCTTTACTGTTAATGCTCATAGCTTTGCGATCCTACATTGGCATGCAGACGCGGCGAATCCAACGTGTACGTGCAGCTCCGTGTAATCTGTATAAACGGAGGTTGCAATCAAGAAAGTACATAACATTATTTTATCATTAACACAGAAAAAAGTTAGCCTTAGCATGTAGCTACCTACTATCATGTTTACTGATAATGTATCATATCGCGGTAAAGTAAAAGTGTATCAAACATTCGTATACTTAAGGTACATCTAACAGTAGCCCCGCCCACAGCCCCTAACGCAAGTGGTTCTTAAGTCTAGGCCAGCAACGTTTTGGTGCTACTTAAGAACCTCTTTTCCTGGTTCAGAGCCGGGGTTTTGGCGGTTGAAAAAGAAAGAACTAGTTCTAAAGCTCTGGCTCCGAACCAGCACTCAAACTGCCTCGCTGGAAAAGGGGCATTAGTCAGATCCTCGTCGGTATCCAGCACTCTCACCGCCGTGGCTCGGAGTCGGTTCCTGGGAAGGGACCTAACCCAGACACTGAGGGGTTATCTATCAGTGCTGGTTCTAAGCCTAGATAAAACGGGAGGGTTGCATCAGAAAGAGCATCCGGTTAAAAAAAACTGTGCCAAAATCAAAATATGCAGATTGTATAATCTCCTGTGGCGACCCCTAACAGTCTAAGTAGCACCCTAGGGAGCAGTATAAATACAACACCACCACCAACAACAACAAAGTAGTCGGTTATTTATGAGCCTAGTCACATGTCCCACTATAAAGTTTATTGTAAGGTATTTTTTCTCCGTTCTCCTTTTAAACTTTCTGTTTGAATTTTCCTGGTTGCTTTATCACGTTAACAGTGAAGAAGATCTGATACGGCAGGTCCTCTAGGTGAGCACAAATGAAAAGAAAACGTTAATTGTTCATAAACTGTACATAAAATCTGTTGTTCTTTTTAAACATTTATTAGGAAACATGAAACAGTTTGTTCATTTTGTTGTTGATTCTTGTAATAGTATTAAATATAATAACATGACGATCGTTTTAAAATGATGTTGATTAGCAGGCAGTAACAGTGAACGTCAGCTTACCCGAAATGATTTACAGGCGTGCATACAAGGCACCGCAGTGGCTCTCTGTAATCAGGGCAAAGCTAATTATGTTTTCATAGGCACAGCATGTTAGGTGTTTCCAGTGATTACTGTGCTCTGCTGGGTAGAAGGGCAAGATGTAAGCAGAACATAGTGAAGTTCTTACTGAAGAGATGGAAGCCGACTGCATCTGATGTCCTTCACCCATCACTGCAAAGGACGTGGCATGCAGACAACACGGAACATGTCCTCAGTGAATTCCACAAGTGCAGGAATGATTTATTTTTAACTGTGGTGTCAGAGAAAACAGTGGGAACAATAGGAAGAGTGGGGTTTTGATAAAGAGCTATTAAAAAATATGGATAAGTAAAAAGTGTGAATATGTGGTGATGCAAAAGAATAGATATACATAGCAATGTCATTGTGACTCATTGTGGCTTACAGCAGTAAGACTGAGTTTTTATAGAAACAAATATACAGATATATCTATCCATCCATCCATCCATCCATCCATCCATCCATCCATCCATCTAAGCACTTATCCTACAAAGGGCCTCAGGGAGCCTCGAAAATGTCCCAGCGTGACAAACACACAGACACTCCCACACCTATTACAATGCAAAAAACAAATCTGAGAGTAATCCATTTGACTGATGATGGTGGATATAATATAAAACTGAACAAAATTATGTAAATAAATGATGCATCATCTAAAAATATTCACAAACTTAATAAAAAAAATTAACTCATTAATTTATTCTATTCAAATATCATTTCTGTTTTGCACATTTGCCTTAATTTATATGCAATATGGGGTATTTGGACCTAAATAAATTATATTTCTAATCCATTTCACACATGCTGTGGGAATTATTGCAACCTCAAAGTCATAATAATGAACGGGAATTTTATAACTCAAAATAATCAGAAAACATAACTCAAAAACATAACTTGATTTAACCATGTAATACAACTTCAAATACAAGCAGCATTTAAAATGAGTGTTTCTTTACTTTTCATTTAATATCCAGCATACACGCTCATATTTGCAGTCATGTACAATTATTATGCATTTTATGGAAACTATGTGAAGAATTACAGGAAAATCACACATTTATAGAACTTCACTCATCCATATAGATTCATGTTTCTTTATGACAGATGCTCTATATGAACAGATTAAAAACACAGAATTACAAAGAGGTTGAAGTTTTCAAAGAGGAGAGTTTTATAACACTCAGAGTTAAAGCTGTAATGTCTTTGTTTTTTTTTATTTCAAGGGTCATAAAAACCTGAGTTATTATACATTGAGTAATTATACTGTATATTGTATAATTTCTGTCATGGATGCCTTAGACAATTCCTTGTTTAAAACCAGGGGGCGTTCCAGCAGGGTTTTACATTTAGAGTTACATTTACAGCATTTTTCAGATGCCCTTATCCAGAATGACATACACAAGTGCTTTTAAGTCTCTATCATTGAATACATTAACATTGGTTCAATAGGTTACAGACTTAGGATACCATCAACCTAAAACTCTGGTCAGGGTGTGTGTTTTTTTTTTTTTTAGGGAAAATTATATAGGGAAAATTTCTAGTTCAAGTATTTCATGAAGAGGTACGCCTTCACCCGTCTTTTGAAGATAGCCAGTATCTCAGCTGTTCGGATATCTAGGGAAAGTTCATTCCACCACCTTGGTGCCAGAACATAAAAGAGACTTGCTGTATGCTTACCTCTTACCCTGAGAGATGGAGAGATCAGTCGAGCAGTGCTGGTAGATCTGAGGGTGCGAAGTGCAGTTTGAGGAGTGAGGAGGGCTTTGAGGTAAGAGGGAGCTGATCAATTTTTGGTTTTGTAGGCAAGCATCAGTGATTTAAATCTGATGTGTGCAGCTACGGGGAGCCTGTGCCTATCTCAGGCGTCTTTGGGCATCAAGGCAGGATACACCCTGGACGGAATGCCAACCCATCGCAGGCTCCCCGTGACCCGAGGTAGTTCGGATAAGCGGTAGAAAATGAGTGAGTGAGTGAGTGAGTGTGCAGCTACTGGAAGCCGGTGGAGGGAACGCAGCAGTGGGGCGGTATGTGAGAATTTAGGCGGCTCGTCGTGTGTTTTGGATAAATTGCAGAAGACGAATTGCATTCATAGGTAGTTTTAGTAGTCCAGTCTTGCAATGACAAGAGACTGAACAAGTACCTGGACAGACTGTGTGTACAAAAATAGCAGAATCATTTTGATGTTGTAGAGAATAAACCGAAATAAGCGTGTCACATTATCAACATGTGAGGAAAAGAACAGTTGATTGTCCATGGTTTCCCCAAAGTTGCGAGCAGTGACCCAAGGGGAGATCAGATCGTTGTGTATGGATTTTGCAAGATGCTGAATAAATCCATCACATTTTAATCAAAACAATAATTTAATTTAATTTAATTGTGTGTTGTTGTTTTTTTTTTGTTGTTTTTTTTTTTTGTTTTGTTTTTTTCTTTATAATATGCTATATAACAATATGCTACTTAAGGACATGTGTTGCAGTATTTTTAGCCAAAATTACCCAAAAAAAGCACCAGGGGTTGTTTATATCCGGTACCACGTGACTATGTCTGTGTGCGTTTGTCTCACCTGATCCTTAGCCCATTCCTGCCTCTGCACACATGTCCCTTATGTTACACTAATTACCTCCTCAATATATACCAGTTGTCTTGAGTGTGTTGTTTGCTTGCGTATGCTTGAGTCCTTGCTGTTGTGCCTTGTTCTTACCTCGTCTTCTTTTTTTCAATTAGCAAATAAAAAATATACTGGGAAATTCCTATAATATAGAAAGAAGAAAAAGAATATAGTACAGCATTAGTAAGATTAGTAAGATCAGCTGTTTGTGCTGAGCTGTCATCCTTTCTTCAATTCTTATCCTTTAACAGGGTAATTCGTCATGTTTTGGTTATGTTTACGTATGGCATATTTAAACAGATTTTAAAATGTATGCCGTAAATCAGCTTTGCATAGCATAAAATAAAGCAATTAGGTGTAATGTTTCAATTTGACCTTCCAGGTGTCTACAACTAAGCAAGGCTAATTAAATAGTAAACAAATAAATAATAAACTAATTTAGATTCCCCACAAGCTATTTTGCTGGTCATACACTCATTAATATTGTGTATATGACATGAACAGCCACTTTATTAGAGGTTTAATAAATAATAATCTTGGCAAAAAACACAAATATTTATAAATGTTGACACATTTTTAAGCAATATTTTTGTAATTCACACCAATTGAATCAAGCTTGAAATATTATAACATACTTAATGTTCAAAGTGACTTTCAGAAAGAAAACGCTATAATTACGGCTACAATTAGCTACGCAAAAAAAACTTTGCACATGCAAATTTGCTCTTAGTGGACTCGAGTTAAAAATGCACTCTAGTCCATGCAGATGTGGCTAAAATTCAGCAACAAAACAGACATCATCATCAACAACAAAAATGTCTTCCGAGTCCTGCCAAAACATAATGACAGAGGAAGCTGAAAAATGACCTGTGTGTCCATCTGGGTTCAACTGAACCAGTATGATGTCCAGTGTAGTGGGTGGCTGTAATTATCCAGAATGTTGTTATATGTTTGATGAAACTGGCAGAGACAGATGCTGGCATGGTGTAGATGAGTGTGGCTTTATTTAGTCATTGTGTGCCCTTGTTTTTATTTTTTGTTAATTTTTTTAATGAGCGTATCTGAATCTATTGATCTAGCTTATGCACGGAATGATGGGCATGTTATCTACGACGAAAGAAAAAAAAATGGGAAGAAGGGTTATTTAAATGCCAAAACTGAAACCTATAGATCAGGAAGGGTGAAAAGAAAAGAAAGAGAGAGGAAAAAAAAACCTAGATGTGATAAAAAGAAAGAAAAGCAGGTGGAAAGCGAGTAATAGAACGAAGGCCAGATAAAGGACGGAAGATAGTGGCAGCAAAATCGAGATTGGCAAATAGATGAAGGACAAAAGAAAAAAAAAGGGCACCGGAATGAAGAAAAGAGAGGGTGAGAAAGGAGGGGTGGCTGAAGAAAGCTTCTGACGGAAGAACCAAATGGCTTTGGCTAAAGGAGGACAGACATGAAAGAAGAGAAGAGCAGCCAAGGAGTAAAGCGAGTCCGCAAGGTTTGCCATCTCATTGGCCAAATTTATGCCAGTGATATAGAAGCTGGCAGCCTGTGTGTAACCCTTGCCAGCAAACAGTCCTCTTCTCCTCACGGAGCCGCCGAGAAAAGGCATTAGTGTCTTAGATTTAATCACCACATAGCTGGGTAAGTCTATAAAATTTAATGCGATCCACATATTTATTGGTCCAGAACAGCATTTTCAAAATGAATTAATTACAACATTCAAAACAGCACAAGTCATCATTTAATAACCTTAGTCAATCAGTTGGGTTGAACAAAACTCCTGGATGTAGATCAGCTTTTTAAATGGTTTCTATAATCACTTAAAGGTGCGGTGCACGATGTTTGCAATCCAATGTTGACATTTAAAATCACCAAAACAAACACGCCCCTAACCCAAATGGGTTTCACCCCTGTTTTGATAGCCCCGCCCCATACATACATACGCAACCCAGGCAACTATTACGGCAGAACCTACTGGGGCAGCTGGCCGAGGGGATATTTTTATCAATAAATGAACACAATGAGTAATACTATGGTAATACAAATGTGTTTTTGTAGTACTGTGTGTTGTACCGTGAAAGGTTTAGCTCCGTTTCATGCGGAAGTCGTTCAGTTCTCTCCAGCGCTGGAAAGCTGATCCTATATTAACACGGGTCCTGCTTCTTGCGTTATCGTAAGCCTTTTTTTCTCTTTTCGTTTTTTATCCGCCCTGACAATGTTTCAATCACTTTCTGCAAATGTCAGACATGCGCACTGAACACTCTCTCCGCCGCGTATTAACAAGACACGCCTCTTTCTGCTAATTGGCTACACGTTTGTTTTTTTTGTCGGCCCATCTCAAACATCGTGCACCCCAAGTTTGATATATGTTCTAAAATATTTTTAATAGAAATCTCTAATTTATAGGAATGTACAATATCGTGGATGTCAACATGTGTTTATTAAGCATTTACAGAAGGAACTCCAGTGTCAGTACTTTAAAGCACTCAGAGTTAAAGATGGTAGAACATGGAAAAAGTCCTCTGGAGGTTGGGTTTTTGTAGAAAAAATGTTCAAAATGTGTATCAAATAAATCTAATAAAATTCAAAATTCAACAAAAGGACTATTTATCTCCTCCATCTTTCCCAAATGACAAAACCTGAGGTGACGGTGGTGAGGAAAAACTCCCTGAGATGATATGAGGAAGAAAACTTGAGAGGAACCAGACTCAGAAGTGAACCTCGTCCTCATTTGGGTGAAACTGGACAGTAAATAATGTCAATGTAAATAATGTCCTTTTTACAACAGTTTGTAGTTGAGTGGAATTGTGTAACCAAGAGCTCCTGAGGAAGTAATAGGTCAGGGTGATTGCGGTGTTCATTACAGACTTAACACTAATTCCTTCCTGCCGAAGTCTTTGAATGTTCATTGTTGAAGAACTGAGCACAAAGCCGACTGACGCAACAGTAGCTAAGGAGGAATAAAACACTCTGGTCTATATATTATTATATTAAACTTTCACCACATCTTCTCTATTGTATGTGTGTGTGTGTGTGTGTGTGTGTGTGTGCAGCTGCTACAGTACATGAGCAACATTGTGCACATATTTGCTCATGTAGCTGATGTACATCTAGAGGATTAAATACAGAGTCCGCTAGATGTCACGCCAGAGCTGGATATATGTCCATCTGATTTTCAAGCCAAGCTGTAATGCTTTAGTGATTCCCTCTCTCCCTCTCTCAGAGGTCAAGTTATTTTCTAATTTATTCTAGTATTTTTTTTTTTTATTTCATTTCAGGATCAAAAAATGTATTAAAAAAATCGAAATATTCTCCACCTATTCTGTAGTACTGAGTTGTCACAAAAGAACAATCCAGGAACTATCACCAGATAAACTTCCATTTCACACGACGCCATTCATCCTGTTTGACTGCAATTAGCATGCATTAGCATTTTATTAATCACCAGAAAAACTGTACCATGGCCAAATTCCATGCCAATGTTTACTCATATCTGAAATCTGTATTGTATCCTTTGTTAAGCAGAACAAAATCCCAATAAATGACACTGACTTCGGTCCAAAACGTTGTGTGTTTGTTGCTTTAACTTTTAGACTAGCGAATAAACTATGTGTGTACATTTAACTGTACAAAAAAAAGTCAAATACTGTAATATGTAAAGAGTAGCTGCAAATCCAAGATATCCTTCTTTATCTCTCCATTTGCAGAAACATTTTCTGGCTTGTTGCCGTTGTCGATCGCTCCAGAAAGCACAGAGATGCTAATACACAAAAATGATTTTAAGCCTGTGGTCAAACCCTTTGTTTTGTGTATATTAAATGTTGTGTTGCACTTCAGTAATGAAGCTATTTTTTTCTATAAAGCTCTCTCTCTCTCTCTCTCTCTCTCTCTCTCTCTCTCTCTCTCTCTCTCTCTCTCTCTCTTAAAAAATTCAAATAAATTGAGTTTTTTGTTGTTTTTTTTCACATCCATGACTCAAACGATTCCATCACTTACTTCTGGTGCTCATAGTAACTGTCACGCTGTGACACGGTGAGACAAAAGCGGGTGAGGATCCAAACGCAGTTTAAGGTTTTTTAATAAACAAAACACAAACAAACCGGCAGGCAACGCGGAACAAACAGGAAACGGGAACGGGAACATGGACATGCACACACCAACAACGACCAACAACATTGAAGTGAACAGACAGAGTATATATGGTGAACGAGAACCAATCACAAAACAGAGACAGACAAGGACTAAGACAAAACACCTGGGGAAGAGAATGAATGTAATTAGTGTCCATGGTAACAGATAGGTGGGCGGGGTCAACAATTAACACCAGGGAGAGACGGCAGACAGAAACAAGGGGAAAACGCAGACAGACACATTACAGAAACCACTTTAATTGTAAAATGTTTCACTTCTCCCGCTTTTCTTTCTTTTTTAAATGTTCCATGAATTCACTGAGCATGGGTAATAAGAAAATATGTTCACATCGCTGTAAATCCTTTCACACACTGGAGCCATGGTGGAAAAAATATATTATTTTTTGCAAAAAATCTGTCAGGTGTAATTGTTTCAGTGTAAACAAAATTTAGGCCAAGCCAACCTGAGTAAACACAAAACATACAAAAAGCATAATTTTCTTTACTGTAGAAAAAAATAAAAGAGTTCCAACACCAACTGGCTCTGTTTGAAAAATTAATTGTTAACTTTGTTGCTCAATCAACCAATTAACCTAATGTCCTTGTAACTGATCATATACTCACTCACTCATTTTCTACCGCTTATCCGAACTACTCGGGTCACGGGGAGCCTGTGCCTATCTCAGGCGTCATCGGGCATCGAGGCAGGATACACCCTGGACGGAGTGCCAACCCATCTCGGGGCACATAACACACAAACACACACACACACACACACACACACACACACACACACACACACACACTACGGACAATTTTCCCAGAGATGCCAATCAACCTACCATGCATGTCTTTGGACCGGGGGAGGAAACTGGAGTACCCGGAGGAAACCCCCGAGGCACAGGGAGAACATGCAAACTCCGCACATACAAGGCAGAGGCGGGAATCAAACCCTGGCCTTGGAGGTGTGAGGCGAACGTGCTAACCACTAAGCCACCGTGCCCCCCCCCCCCGAACATATACAACATATAATAATAATATTATATATAAAAACATACAAAACTACTACTACTACTACTACTACTATTATTATTATTATTATTATTATTATTATTATTATTATTATTATTGTTGTTGTTGTTGTTGTTGTTAATAATAATAATAATAATAATAATAATAATAATAATAATAATAATAATAACAACAACAACAACAACAATAATAATAATAATAATAAATAAATTCATGATTTTGCAAAGTTTTTGGTGACTGTTGCCAAAATGTTGACATTTTTATTCGTATTATTTATTTATATATTGATATTTTTTCTTCTTCATTTTGCAATGTGACTTGCAATGCACTTTTTTATGTGCTGTACTTGAACTGGCAAAATTGAATTGCCTACCACTGAAGACATAATCGAAATTATGATATCGTACTCGTGTTTGATGCACGTGAATTAAAAGCATTTTGCCTGATTATGTGAGACGAAAGGTTTTGTCTTACATCTGGTGGTGATTCTGAAAAATTTTGGGCAACCCAAGGCTACATCCACTACCATAATCCAGCCTCTCTGGTCCCTGCAGCAGTTACTGACGATCCTCTGACCTGACCTCGCTTCCATCTCTGCCATCTACCATGACCTGAGCCAAGATTTCAGCAAAGCCTGAGCTTCTTCCTTGCCTCCAATTCACACATACCATTGTGCCTTGACCTCCCGTCTGGGTCCGCTCCGCCATGGGGTCGTCTGTACCACCTGATGCTCTCTGAGATGGATGCAATGAACAAATACATCCAGGAGTTATCCAAAATTTTCTCAAAACATTGCAGAGTTTGTCTGATTTTGCGCTCATTTCTGTGACTTCTATAATTAGCATCCTTTGTCCCTCGCAGACTGTGTGGTCATGAGTTGATTGCTCTATTTTGCCCCGTAGTGGAAAAACAGACTAGAGGCTAGATCTGTCAGTGTTCATTTAGAATGCAAATTCAGTATTCAGACACTTGAGGGAGTCAGTATGCTTGACACCACCCACTTTAAACCCCCTGGATGGCAGGGTATATGCATACTGAGTGGTAAAAATAATTGAACCTGTAATATATATCCTCCTCTCCCTTGAGCCAAAAGGAAATTACTAAGCTGCGTCTCTCCCTGCTTTCAGTTCTAGAATAGGAAAATGTTTGCATGAGGATGAATCATCGCATCCTCAATGCTAGTTGGGGATGCATAAATCTGCTGGCGAGTGCATGACACAAAATTAATTGTTCTGACTCAAGACTGATGACTTCGATGAAGATTCACGCAGTGGGGCTAATTTCAGTGTGGTATCAACAAGAACCTCCGGTGAATTCGAAAGGATTCTCGCACAGCAAGGACTTGAAATGCATTATATATGCTCTGGTAGATTTAATTGAAACTGAAAATGTTATGTTCCACTCTAGTGCTTCCCTAATAAGCACACAATCGCCGACCGACGTTGTGGCAGTCACATCGGTTCTTCTTCCTCCTGACCTTATTTGGTCCAGCGTTTGGACACTCTACCTGCCTAAACTCACAGGAGAAAGAAGACGCTAGGCCTATTTATAGACCCTTTAGCTTCTTCTGACAGAGCAATTTATCAGTAAACTGTGAAAGCGTTCACTGTAGTAGCATGTATTGAGATATATTTATATATTTTTTTGCTTATTTTAAAAAAGAATCATTAAAATGAGATCTGGTTTGTTAGCTGCCGTGGGAAATCGAGGCTAATATCTGTAATCGTAAGATATTTATACGTGGCGTTACAGTTCCGGTGGTGTACAAAGTAGAAATGCTCGGAAATCTGATGCTTATGACTCAGAAATGATGTACTGTAGGCAGTTTTAAGAGGTGGAAGTGAAGTCATCAATGTTATTTAACCAACTTCCATAAATATCTGGGCCGCTATAATAAATAATCCGGTATAAAAAGCCTATTTATTTGCTCCAGGCTCAGATTCTTCCCTCTTAGCAGCCCAGTATGATTAATTAATAATTCTAGAAACCAAAATGCATCTGCCCCAAGCTTAGTCTGACCTTATGCTTCCAAACAAATGCTATTATAATTATGATAAATAATGCGACCTTCTGTGGATGGACTTTATTTCTATTGATTGTTTCTTTGTAACCACTTCTAGTTATCATTTATAATGAGTTTGCCGTTCGGCTCTACTGCCCACAGAGGCACATAAGCGCTACATTAAATTGCTGAAATTCGCTCACAGACCTGCTGTGTAGCCCCTTATGTGAGATTAGTAAATCAGAGTCAGAGTCAGAGTCAGAAAAGTAATATAAACTGGGAGTTCAGGCTAATTTCAGCTTTGAACCTAATGCTTATTCACGGATGGTTAATATAACACAAATAAACTCACTATTCCCTTTATTAGGAAAAGCCAATGCACTGCACGTTCATAAGGATATCTAAATATTCAATCGTGTGCCAGAAAGGTAACATAAGGAAATAAATATAATATTTATAAATGATTTAAAATATTTAAATATTCACATGGCAGGCAATCGTAGCAGCGTATGTGGTATGATATGTTGGGCTCCCGCCTAGCGAGATGCCTTGCCTCGGTGTTACTAGCGATCTACAGAGTGTAGTTGTCTTAGTGTTAGAGTGTGTTTTTCCTCATCTTTCAATGAAAAAGTTAATGTAGCTAGTAACAACCTAATGTTTTTCAAGTATGCAGACCTCGGACCTTATCTCGTTTATGAGTACAATACGATACGATATTTCGACGCATGTATGATAAGTAGCTTTATCGATTTTATTTTAGGGTCACTACCACTGTAAAATGTTTTGTTTTATATTTTATATTATCTACCGAACCTACTTTTTATTAGATTGTATTGGCTAAATGTATTTAAATTATTAACAAATTACAGTATACTATGCCATACTGATCATAATTCTTTCAGTCTGCTGGGTACGCTAGGTCATGGTTCGGTTTGTTTACTATTTACTGTTTACGCATTTCCTTCGTAACTCGAGGACTAGCTGTACCTTGTACTTGGACCTTTTCTAGACTCCCTATTTAACACACATTACCTCTGCTGAACTTTATTTGTACACAGTATTTTTTCCATCGATTTACATTCCTAAATACATTTTATATTTTTCCTATCTACTTTTTTTCCCTTTATTGCAATTTTATTTTATTTATAATTAAATTTCATTTTTAATTCTATTCTTACTATGTTTGATCTGTGATTTTATTATCTTTATACTTATTTATTCTATTTTTAAGAACGTACAGTCAGAAAGCATTTCACCACATATCATACTGTGTATGGCCGAGTAGGTGAAATATAATTCGAATTAGCTGCAAGAATGTGCTGGATTACGGGTGTTCCTAATAAAATAGATGGTGAGAGTAGAGCAAGTGTTGAATAATAAAGACATCGGTGTAATACCCCTTATTTAACCACCCCAGTCTGGCACATCCTTTAAGTTTGTTTAATCATACTCTATCGGCTTCGAGCTGCTTCGAGCGGCTACAGAATTAACATCAGGATCTGTTTTTTTTTTTTGCTTTGCATTACTGTGTAAAAGTTTCTAGCCAGCTACTACTCATTGTACATGAAGTAATCAAGATCTAGTTCAAGATGAGGTCTGGATTTAGGTATTATTAAAGAATGCTAATTATAGAAGTCACAGAAATGAGCGCAAAATCAAACAAACTGCAATGTTTAAAGTTCTAAGAGAGCATCCAGATGGGAGGTCAAGGCACAATGGTATGTGTGAAGTGGAGGCAAGGAAAAAGCTCAGGCTTTGCTGAAATCTTGGCTCAGGTCATGGTAGATGGCAGAGATGGAAGCGAGGTCAGGTCAGAGGCTCATCAGTAACTGCTGCAGGGACCAGAGAGGCTTGATTAAGGTACTGGGTGTAGCAGTGGGTTGCCTAGAATTTTTCAGAATTACCTCCAGATTTAAGCAAAAACCTTTCATGTGAAGTAATCAGGCAAAATCATTTAATTCACGTGCATCATAATTACGATTATGTCTTCAGCAGTGGTAGGCAATTCCATTTTGCTAATTCAAGTACAGCACATAGAAAAGTGCCTTGCAAGTCACATTGGAAAATGAAGAAGAATGTTTTCCCTAAATAACATGTTTATTCAATTTATTCACCTTCCTTAAATACTTTATTTTTACTGTATATGTGGAAGTTCATGTGGATGTGAGAAGTACAAGAAAAAACTACAGTGAGAGACTAACCTGAGCTCAATGCTTCATAACGAGCATGTTTACATTTACAGCACTTGGCTTATCCAAGGCTTATCCAAGGCTGGTTCCACTTTGTATACAGCTGAGCAAATGAGGGCAATGCTTAGGGACCTAGCGGTGGCAGCTTGGTGGGCCTGGGATTTGAACTCACAACCTTCTGATCAGTACCTTAACCACTAGGCTACCACATCCCCCTACATTTCATTTTGATTACCTTTTAGTTGAAATGCCATAAAGATATATTTACTGCTTATCACTTAGTGTTTAGCATGTTACAACATTTAATAATTTAATTATACAGATTATACTCTGATTTTTTTTATATTTTGTCATCCCTCCCAAATGAATTCCTAACTTCACCCCTGGCAACAGTGCTTTCATTAATAAGAGCCATAAATGAAGCTGTTCGTAATTACCAGTATTTGAAGATCTACGTATTAAATCTCATGACTGCTGCAAAAAAATTAAACAAGTAAGTGTCAATCAAATGTCAGGTCATGGCATCTAATGTGCAGTGACCTTGACATATTGACTGGTCATGTGCTGTAACAGACTCATAATCTCTAATAATGCTTCATGGCTGACGCCTAACAGCCTTTTTTTGAATCTCGCCATGCAAAATCTATTTTACAATTCATTTGGTGATTAATAAACTGCTAATGCATACTGATTGCAGGCGATCATAATGACAGTGCGCTTTCCATGAAAAGACCCATGAAAACACCCACAACAGCTTGAGACTAATGCGAGAAATCATCCTAGGTTTAATCAGTATTGATTTTAGTGCTCTATAAATATGAACTTTGAGTTT